>NC_061120.1:174181559-174250177 GCF_002878395.1 Capsicum annuum | reverse complement strand
GCCGCACAAATAACATACCATGGTGCCAAACTAACATCTCCCTGGGTGGTTCTTTCCGCAAGTGTTACACCGAGGAGAAAACCTAGCAGGCTGAGCCACACTCCCCTGCAATTGCACACCCTGCACTCTCGGCTCCTAACTAGATCAAAAATTTTAAAACCGCTGATCAACTAGAGGTTTGGATACTGGAGCAGTAGCTGCGGGCTGAGAGTTACCCAATTCTTCTTCTTCTACATCTACTACCCCAATTGCTGCTCTGTTGCTGACTGTGATTCTGATCCACTGTCCTGGTCCTCTTTGCCTGTCTGTCCTTCTCTCTAGCTTCAAAAATTTTCTTTTTCTTTTCTTCCACCTGCTGTATGTGGACTGACAGCCTAGAAAATTCCATGTCTCTATGCAGCATAGCTCCCTAACATTTGAGTACTAGATCATCTGAAAGAAAGGATGCAAACTTCCTCAGCCGGGCTCTCATATTGCTTGTCATTTCTGGTGCATAATGGGCCAGTTGGTTAAACTTCAGAGAGTACTCCTGGACACTCATTTTTCCTTACTTCAGGTTCATGAATTTTTCTACCTTGGCTTCCCTCAACTCTAGAGGAAAGAACCAATCAAGAAAAACTTCTACAAACTCGCCCCAAACTGTGGGCTCAACACTCTCACCCTTCGTCTTTTCCCACTCATTATACCATTAGTTCGTTGTATCTTTAAGCTGGTATGCTGCTAAATCAACCCATTCCACTTGATCTACATGTATTTCTCTGAAAATTTTCTCTATTTCATCTACAAACTCCTGTAGGTCCTCTTCTACCTTAGTGCTCAAAAATTTAGGTGGGTTCATTCTCATGAATTGGCCCACCCTAGTATCCTCAGAAGTGACAGATGCAGACCCAGTATCTTCCAACCTCTGATTCTGTGTGGCTACCAGCTGTGTAAGCATGTTAATAGATTATCTGAATTCTGCATTCGATATGTCCTTTTGAGAAGACTGAGGATGGTTAGCATTGTCCTTAGAGCTCGAGGAGGACTGGTCGGGACTAGAGATACTCTCGGAGTAGGGACAGGCTCTGAGGTGTGGGCTCTGTTATGGGTCTGCATCCCATAGGTGGGGCAGACTTTATCATCTAGAGTATCCTAGTTGTGGGAATAACGAGGAGGCATAGCTGGTTTTCTAAAAAGGAAGAGATCCTTGATTAGGGAACAGATTAGGCTCTGAAGTATGAACTAAATCACAAAGAATATAAACATTCCTAAACGCCTAGTAGCCTCTTTCTTATAAGTGTGGCGCACTATAATTCATAAACAATACTCTACCCGGTTCGATTTCGCAGGCACTCTGAGACCATGAACCATGCTTTGATACCAAGTTTGTCACGACCCAAACTAGGCCTGGCCGTGACAGACATCCCGAACTATGAAGGCCCGAAATGCCCTTCTCTATCTTGTAATCATACACAACATTCATATAATAAAAGAAGATGCGAAAACATAATCTGCTATGGAAACATGGCCAATTCTACATTTAACATAATTATGGAAACTGTAATTCAACAACATCTAAATAACATCTGACTCAGTCTACGAAATCTCTACTACATGAAAATCCTACAACTGTCTAAAACTGGGACAAGGCCCCCAGTAGACCAAATCTAAAATACGTGACATAATCTGAAAAGACAAGCCTTCTAGAATAGAGAAGGCTCACTAATGCATAATCTGATCAGCTATCTAAATTATCTACTGCTTATCTGGACCCCTAGACTGTGCCTCAAAACCTGAGAGGTTGGAGGGGAGGGGGTCAATACAGATGTACTGGTACGCAGAGATAATCCAAAATAGTCATTTATAATCAACATATATGAGAGCAATTTAAAACAATTCATAACCATATCATATAGTAAGAAATCTCATGGGCAATTTTGAAAGACTCTATATAATCATCTGAACTCTGCAACTCTTTGTTTTACTTCTGCGCTAGGTGGTATACCCTACAACTCTATTATTCCACGGGCAATGTGGAATCTGCCATTAACTCGGCAGCCAAGCCCCCAACCCAAGTTTACCATAAGGGTCAGAGTCTCTTCTCTGTACGCCATAAGGCACTAGTCCACCGTAAAAATCCCTCATGGGAAATAATGTACCCGTATCGGCAAACCACGATTTCAGTCTAAGAGTTACTTGAACTCAAGCCTTCTTTAGGTAACCACCTAACCCACTTTAAACCCATATTTAACTCTTTCAAAACAACCATTGTCTAAAAACATAGTCTGAAAACATACTCTGTTATGGCATACATACTTATGGTCTCTTCATACTATGGACTTACAAGTCACATCTCTGATCCATCTATAGCATATTATGATCTCTTCTTTCAATACATAAAGTTTGGACCACCATATTATTAAACAATAGTCAAGTAAAATCATACTTCAAAACATACGTCAAAATATGCAAGGACCCTCGCTCTTTACCATTTCAATAAACATATGGTGGTCATGTCAAATTCTCAAATCACATGCAGTTCTTCCTCTTTAAACAAGAACATCATTATTTCAAGAAACTCTCTCTCATCATTATCAAAATCATGATAAATATTCATTATTGAAAAGATCACTTTCAAAACATTACATATGCATCTCAAATCCTTCTCAACAAGTGCACAAACTCTAAATCATCAAAGAGAGGGATTTCAATAATGATGCTCTCAATCAAATCTTCAATATCATACCTATACACATAGGTGTAAATCAATTTAAAGGAAAGGCCTAAAGGCCAAAATAATATGATTATCAAAACATCCATAATGCATAATTTAAAGCATAAGTTCTAAAACACCTTTAAAAATTCATGCTTAATGATCTTTAAATCATGTTCTAGAGTTTAATAGCCTATGTAGTTTGTAGGATGAACCCCACGTACCTCTATTTCAGAAATTAATGAATGATTCTTGAAGCCTACGATGTGAGGATTCCAAATCTCTGATTATCTTCTAAAACTCACGGTTGAATCTTGAGTTACGAGGATTTTTAATTTGAAACCCTAATGGAGTTTCTTGAGAGATTTTGATGAAAATAATCTTACTTTGGAATTCTTGGGATTAAATCCCGTGTTAGAGATGATAAGGGGTTGGATAAGTACCATTTTACCCTTAATGAGACGGAGTAAAAATATAACTGGTGCCCGATTTTATGAGCCACCGCGACGCACCACTATTGCGGTGGCTCACTGGAAATTGACGAATGCAAAATTAGGATCCACCGCAATGCGCCACTATTGTGAGGTCCCACTGGAATTTGACAATTGCTAATTAAACCATCTCCGCGACGCGCTAAACACCCAAATGATGATGTTTTATGACTAGCACAAAAAATAGCCATAACTTCTTCACCGGGTGTCTATTTTGGATGAATCTTATATCGACGGAAATCTTATTCAGTCATATAAATAATGAAAAGTTGAAATCTACAGAATTATATAGGTAAATAAGTGTAAATCATTCTAGTATCCAAAGATTGACACTTTAGGGACAAAATTTAGCTAGGAAAAGTTTGGGGGCGTTACATTTCTTTTCGTACTTCTTGTAATACTAGCTTTACTACAGGATTTTCTAGGTTACCATTGTATTTATCAATTAAAACTTTGAATTTTTTGTCTAATTCTTCTTGTTGGTTCTTTAGGAAATCAAAATTTAATTATATTTTACTTAACAAATTCATTTGTTTGTTTTGCATGTCTTCTAATATCTCTAGAGTTTTTAATATTTTGGTATTTTCTTTTTAAACTTTTTCTCCTAGGCTTATTATAAAGCCTGTAATAGTATTTAGTTGTGGATTATCTCCATGTAATATATGTTCTCCATTGTTAAAATTACACTTAATAAGAGAACTGTCGTTTAAACATCTGTATTTCTTTTTAGCTTGGATTGTTAGATCTAAACATTCTAATTTCTTTAAATTATCAAATTTTATACTACTATTTTTTTATCCTAAAGGTATTTTGCTAGTACAGTGGTTTCTAATGGTCGTTATTCTATAATTTCTATAGTCTAATACTTTCTAATTTACACTTAAACAAATTTATACAGTCTACACAGTTTACTAATGCTATAAGGTCTGAGATTATAATAACTTCTAATATTTCTATTTGATTTATTAATATTTGTTCTTTTTCCAAAATTTAGTTTTTTAGTCTTATTTCTTTATATAATTGATTATATTCTCTTTGTATTTGTCTCGCAAAAGGATGTGTTTTCATATACTTTTACTTATTTTCATCCTAAAGGAATATCTACTATGTTACACCGTCTCTTTAAATAACTTATCCATCTATTTTAATATGTTATATCGGTTCTAAGTCCATGCAAATCCCATGTTATGTTACTTAATATTCTTTGAAAAATTCTGATTGTAATGTTTCTAGAGTTGCTAATAAGTCTTGATAGTTACTCAAAACTATTTCTTCTACTACTTTGTCTGCCCTCTTTTTTATTTCTTCGTTTAAAAGCCAATATCTGAATTGTTTATTGTTAGATAAAGGATGTCTTCTCATTTATTATTATTTCTATACCTAAGATGCTTTATCAATTCGTACTCTAAATCGTATATTATGGTGATTAGATTATCTAGTATTCTCGGATCTTCTTTTATATTATTTAGTCTTTTATATTCTAAGTATAAACTATATAAATTATTCTTGATTTCTTCTAACGATCTTATATTTCTATGAGTTCAGTTCTTTAAGCTAAATAAAAAGACCTAACTAGAAAAAATCTAGGAACTAAGGTATTAGTTACAATATATGATAATAGATGGTTAGACTTGAAAATATCCATAATAGGATTAACAGAAGTTGACTTGTTGACAAATGGAGGAACCTTTTATTGTAGTCCAGATTATATGATCAATTCTTTAGAATTTAGAAAATATATAAAGATAGGTATTCAGACTAAAGGATACGAAGAAATGAATAATGGAACTAATTTATTGATATGTGTAGGATTTATAGGAAAATTGGTCACTAATAGTAGTATAAAATTTAACCTAAAGATAGATGATGTAGTAAGTATAATGGGAAATAAAGGAATTAAATTAATGAAGCCTTTAAAGATAAATCCAGAAGAATATGCAAGATTAGAATAGAATTTAGAAAAATTTAGTAAGAAAGAAATATTAAAACCCACAGATCATTTAATGTATATTAATAAAAAAGGAGACACCTCAGTAAGATTTACAGATTATACATATACAAATGAAAGAGAAACTGAGGAAGAGATTGAAGAATGTGAGAACACTAATTTAATGAATATAGAACTATTAGAAGAAGGTTTTGAAGTAAATAAGGCCATAATGAAAGCAGAAGTCCTATACGAAATAAATAGCAATAGCGTATTTAAATGCACAGGTTGTAAATTAGGAAACTTAAAACTTGAAGAAATGAAAGAACATCTTATAAAATGTGAATTAAGAACAGATAATTATGGTTATACACGTAAAAAGGAACAAAAAGGTGAAGACTCGTAATTGATTTATAGTATAGATGAAAGTATAAAAGAATTTATGGAAAGTGCAGCAAGCTCTGTGAGCCCTTTCCAGAGAACAACCGGTATGCAAAGAGTCCCAGTAACAACAGGAAATTTACCAAGATATAGAGTATTCAGAACAAACCCATATATTCAAGCAGAACAAGACATAAAACCTAAAGGGAGAAGAATGTCAATAGAAGAACCTATTAGATTACAATAAGGCGGTAATAAAGGAAAAATTCTAAATTTACCAGTTCATGACCCTCAGGCATGAAATAATGTCATAGATATATGGAAAAATGTAGTTATAGCAGACTACATAAAATATATACAGGGTAATCAAGAACCAGATGCAGATATTATGTATATATATTTAGAAATATTTCTTGGAGAAAGTATTAAAGCACTTTGGGAAATTTATAAGATAATATTCCCATAAAACTTTCAAGAATTAGTAGAACTAGGCTCAAATCCATACAATTCTGAAAACAAAGTACATACTCTACTAACAGGAGAAGATCCCAATAGTAGATTAATGGTATTGCAGCAGCCCTAATAAATTTAGAACAACTAAGTATTAATAATTGGTCAAGGATTAAAGAATTTGTAAATGATTACTTTTATTATTGCACAATTAGTGGGAACTCGTTTGATCAGACTCTAGGATCTAGATTATTTAATAAATTACCAGGGGCTCTAGGAAGAGAGATAGAAGAAAAATGGTCCAAAAGAGAAGTAGTAATACAAAGCCCAAACAACCCATGATCAATAGGACAAAGAATACAAAATGTAAAGGATGTATTACAAGAAAAATGTACAAATATAAGGATACAAAAACAATTAAAAAGAAGTGATACAGATTTTTATAAAAACATATATACTACACAAGATTGGTACCGAGATTATAAAAAGAAGAAATATAGAAAGGCATATAAAAATGACTATCGCCCGAAGAAGAAATATTATTTAAGAAGATCAATTGCAAGGAAGCCACACCCAGATAAGAATAAATATGTAAGAAAATATAACACTAGTAGAACCTACAAAAATAAATTAGAATGTTTTACCTGCGGTAGGACAGAGCAGTTAGCAAATAATTGTCCAAAAAGAATCAATAATAGATCTAGGAATGCACAATTAATAGAAGATGTAAATGAAAATTTAATAAATATAGACGAATATATGTCAGATAATGAAAGTCCTATTAGAAGTACGGAAATCTTTGAAGAAGAAATAAATAAATCTGATTCTTCATATTCTGGAGAAGAGGAATTTATAAATGAAATTGGATTAGAAAATACAAACTCGGACTATTAGTATTTACTAAATTTGATAGAAGAATGTGAACATGAATTTGAAGAAGGAAAAGGATTAGACAGTAATCAATGTTGTTTTTGTAAGTGGCTTCCAAGTAAAAACAAAAGGGCAAAATGTGGGAAATGTTACAAGGAAGGATGTATAAAATGTATAAAGAATCAAAAATCTTAGGAACTCCAAAATCAACCCGTAATTAAAATAAATTTTACAACAAGGAACCAATAACTAGAACAACAGAAGACAGAATATTAGAATTAGAAGAAAGACTAAGAAAATTAGAGATAAGAGTGTACAGTAAAGAGAAAATTAGAGAAGAAGATTTAGTAGAGGTAGAATTATTAAATACATTTATTGAAAATAATAAAGTTAAATAGAAAACATCAATGAATTTACCATTTGAAGGAATGGTATGTAATGAACAAAAGAAGATAAGTACAGTCAAAGTTTTAGCAAGAATAATAATTCAAGACTATGAGTTCTAGACATTAGCCATAGTTGATTCAGGATGTACAAAAAGCATTTTAAATAGTAGAATTTTACCATCAAAATTAATTAAAAATTTGCCAAAACCTCAACTATCCATGCAAGTGGACGGAACCTATACTACCTATACAGACTATATACCAAAAGTAAAGGTAAATTTTATTAATACTTGTGAAAAATTCTACCAACCATCATATACACTTAGTGAAATACTAGTTAGAGATTTAAACATAAAAACAAACTTTGTCTAAGGATTAGATTTTATGATACAAAATAATGGCGGATATCTTGTTACAAAAAATTGGGAAATATTCGCCAGTAATATCACTCACTCACCAGTGCAGACACAACCCCTACTAACAAAATATAATTTCCTTAAAGATAAGACAGAAGAAAGAATCGAAAACTCAAATGATCAAATAAAATTGAAAAAAACCCAACCGAAAAAACCCTAGAATGTGATAAAGGAGAAAATTGTACATGTAATGATAATCAAAGGTAGCAATATATGAACAGTTACAAGATTTATTAGTAGAAGAAATAGAAAAATACTATACTTTAATAAAAAACGAAGACAAAATTATACAATTTTAAGAAGGTTATACAACAGATAGGAGTAATAAATGATCAAAAAGTCTTAGAAAAATAATACAAATCCTAGATAAGCTAGAGATAATTGGAGAAAAGCCCCTGCAACATTGGGACTCCAATCAAATTACCTGCATTTAAAAAATAATTAATCCAGAATATACTATAAAAACAACATCTATAAAGGATACAAAAGAAGACCTTAAAGACTTTGAAATACAAATAAAAGAGCTAATAGAATAAGGAATAATTAGAAGATTTACATCAAGAAATAAAGCAATTATTACAAGAAGTACGAAAAGAAATTAACCAAATAAGACATATAATACTCTCATGAATGATATACTACAAGATAAACTTTATCTAGCAATATTACAAAAGGCTGCACAAATTCAACCAAATCCCGAAGGATTATTAGATCATCAACCCCAAGGAAAAAACAGGCTCTTTAATCATAAAACAAAATAATAATATAATTTTATTACTATTTGAACTTAATAATAGAACTGTCTTTTAAGCGTCTGTATTTCTTTTCAGCTTGGATTGTTAGATCTAACTACTCTAATTTCTTTAAATTATCAATTTTTACACTACTATTTTTTATCCTAAAGGTATTTTGCTAGTACAGTGGTTTCTAATGGTCTTTATTCTATAATTTCTATAGTCTATACAGTATCTAATACTTTCTAATTTACACTTTAAAAGTAGACTTTGTCTTAGGATTAGATTTTATGATACAAAATAATTGTGGATGTCTTGCCACAAAAAATGGGTAATATTCACCAGTAATATCATTCACTCACCAGTGAAAATACAACCCCTGCTAACTAAATATCATTTCCGTAATGATAAGATAGAATAAAGAATCGAAAGCTCCAATGATCAAATAAAATGGAAAAAACCCAACCGAAAAAAATTACATGGACTTAGAACTGACATAACATATTACAATAGAAGGATAAGTTATCTAAAGAGACGGTGTATCATAGTAGATATTCCTTTAGGATAAAAATAAGTAAAAGTATATGAAAACACATCCTTTTGCGAGACAAATACAAGGAGAATATAATCTATTATATAAAGAAATAAGACTAAGAAATGAAATTTTGGAAAAACAACAAATATTAATAAATCAAATAGAAATATTATAAGTTATAGAATTACCAGAAGCTATTTTAATCACAGATCTTATAACATTAGTAAGTTTTGTAGATCGTATAAATTTGTTTAAGTGTAAATTAAAAAGTATTAGATACTGTATAGACTACAGAAATTATAGAATAAAGACCATTCCACCAAAAAAAATGTGTAAAAAAGACTAACTTAGTTTCTTAGTTCTTCATTTCCGGTAGCTATCAAATTTTCAGGGGACTTCCGAAAAGGAAACCTCACTTCTTTCTTAAGACATGTAGGTAGTCGTTATATAGATATTTGTATTTTTCTCCCAAGTTTGTAAATTATGTTTGAATTAATCAAGTCTATGGCGATCCGGATCTTATAACGTTAAAGACATAACTGAAATAAAATATAGACTTGATTAGGATTTTTCTAGTTAGGCCTTTTAATCTTACTACTATGAGTCCCATATGCATGAGGCTCATGTTTGATTTTTCAATTTGTCTTAAAGATTTTGGACTTATTAAATTTACACTAGCACTATTATTTCCAATTACGCATAATTGTTCTTCCCTATAATGTTTATACAATTGTGCCTTTGAAAACATTCCTTCATTGTATAAAGTCTTAGCACTTGGTAATTTTAATTTGTTTTGTTGAAAAAGTTGTATTCTTTGTCTACGTCTACTATTTCTTCTAGTTGTTGTCTTGAATTCATTTTGAGTCTATTTATGATTCTTGATAACATGTTTGCTGTTAATCTTTCTTAGGTTGGAGATAGTAGTGTAAAAATTAATAATTTAAGAAATTAGAATATTTAGATCTATCAGTCCAAGCTGAAAAGAAATACAGGCCTTTAAAAGAAAGTTCTCTAATTAAGAGTAATTTTAACAACGGAGACCATATATTACAAGGAGATAATTTGCAACTAAATACTATTACAGACTTTATAATAAACCTAGGAGAAAAAGTTCAAAAAGAAAATACAAAAATATTAAAAACTCTAGAGATATTAGAAGACCTGCAAAACAAACAAAACAATTTGTTACGTAAAATAGAATTAAATTTTGATTTCCTAAAGAACCAACAAGCAGAATTAGACAATAACTTCAAAGTTTTAATTAATAAATACAAGGGTAACCTAGAAAATCCTGAAATAAAGCTAGTATTATAAGAAGTACGAAAAGAAATTCACTAAATAAGACATTTAATACTCACATGAGTGATATACTACAAGATAAACTTTATCTAGCAATATTACAAAAGGCTGCACAAATTCAACGAAATTCCAAAGGACTATCAGATCATCAACCCCAAGGAAAAACAGATTCCTTAATCATAAAACAAAATAATAATATAATTTTATTAATATTAGAACTTAATAAAAACATAAAAGAAGAAAAAAAAAAAAAGACAGTCAAGGTAAAACTATAGACAAATTAATTGAGCAACTAAAAAGATAGAAATAACCCCTCAAAAAGAATTAAAAGAAGCTAAAAAATTAAACCAAAACCATGGACTTTTATTCAACATCCCCAAGCAAATCAAGACCAAGTTTTACCCAAGAAAGATTAACAACAAACATGTTATCAAGAATCATAAATAGACCCAAAAGGAATTCAAGACAACAACTAGAAGAAATAGTAGACTTAGACAAAGATATACAACTTTTTCAACAAAACAAAATAAAATTATTAAGTGTTAAGAGTTTATACAATGAAGGAATGTTTTCAATGGCACAATTATATAAACATTATAAGGAAGAGAAATTATGAGTAATTGTAAATGATAGTGCTAGTGTAAATTTAATAAGTTCAGAATCTTTAAGACAAATTGAAAAATCAAACATAATCCTCATGCATATGGAACTCATAGTAGTAGGACTAAAAGGCCTAACTAGAAAAACTCTAGGAACTAAGATATTAGTTATAATATATGATAACAGATGGTCAGACATGAAAAGATCCATAATAGGAATAACAGAAGTAGACATGTCGACAAATGGAGGACTTTTTCACTGTAGTCCAGATTATATGATAAATTCTTTAGAATTTGAAAATTATAAAAAGATAGGTATTCTGACTAAAGGATATGAAGAAATGAATAATGTAAATAATTTATTAATATATGTAGGATTTATAGGAAAAATTGCCACTTATAGTAGTATAAAATTTAACATAAATATAGATGATGTAGTAAGTATAATGGGAAATAAAGAAATTAAATTAATGAAGCCTTTAAAGTTAAATCCAGAAGATTATGCAGGATTAGAATGGAATTTAGAAAATTTCAGTAAGTAAGAAATATTAAAACCCACAGATCTGTATATTAATTAAAAAGGAGACACCTCAGTAATATTTACAGATTATACATATACAAATGAAAGAGAAACTGAGCAAGAGATTGAAGAATGTGAGAACACTAATTTCATGAATATAGGAATATTAGAAGAAAGTTTAGAAGTAAATAAGGCCATAATGAAAGCAGAAGTCCTATACGATATAAATAGAAATAGCGTATTTAAATGCACAGGTTGTAAATTAGGAAACTTAAAACTTGAAGAAATGAAAGAACAATTTATAAAATCTGAATTAAGAACAGATAATTATGGTTATACACGTAAAAAGGAACAAATAGGTGAAGACTCAGAATCGATTTATAGTATAGATGAAAGTATTAAAGAATTTATGAAAAGTGCAGCAAGCACTGCAAGCCTTTTCCAGAGAACAACCGATATGGAAAGAGTACCAGTAACAACAAGAAATTTACCAAGATATAGAGTATTCATAACAAATCCATACATTCAAACAGAACAAGACATAAAACCTAAAGGGAGAAGAATGTCAATAGAAGAACCCATTAGATTACAATAAGGTGGTAATAAAGGAAAAATTCTAAATTTACCAGCTCATGACCCTCAGGCATGGAATAATGTAATAGATATATGGAAAAATATAGTTGTAGCATACTACATACAACATATACAGGGTAATCAAGAACCAGATGCAGAAATTATGTATATATATTTAGAAATATTTCTAGGAGAAAGTACTAAAGCACTTTGGGAAATTTATAAGATAATATTCCCACAAAACTTTCAAGAATTAGTTGAACTAGGCTCAAATCCATACAATTTTGAAAACAAAGTACATATACTACTAACAGGAGAAGATCCCAATAGTGGATTAGTGGTATTGCAACAAAAAGCCCTAATAAATTTAGAACAACTAAGTATTAATAATTGGTCAAGGATTAAAGAATTTCTAAATCATTACTTTTATTATTGCACAATTAGTAGGAACTCGTTTGATCAGACTTTAGGATCTAGATTATTTAATAAATTACCAGGGGCTTTAGGAAGAGAGATAGAAGAAAAATGGTCCAAAAGAGAAGGAGTAATACAAAACCCAAACAACCCATGGTCAATACGACAAAGAATACAACATGTAATGGATGTATTATAAGAAAAATGTTCAAATATACAGATACAAAAACAATTAAAAAGAAGTTATATATATTTTTGTAAAAACATATATACTTCACAACATTAGGACTAAGATTATAAAAAAAGGAAATATAAAAAGGCATATAAAAAAGACTATCGCCCGAAGAAGAAATATTATTTAAGAAGATCAATTGCAAGGAAGCCATGCCTAGATAAGAATAAACATGTAAGAAAATACAACACCAGTAGAACCTACAAAAATAAATTAGAAAGTTTTACCTACGGAAGCATAGAGCACTTAGAAAATACTTGTCCAAAAAGAATCAATAATAGATCTAGGAATGCACAATTAATAGAAGATGTAAATGAAAATTTAATAAATATAGACGAATATATGTCAGATAATGAAAGTATATACTCTATTAGAAGTATGGAAATCTTTTAAGAAGAAATAAATAAATTTGATTCTTCACATTCTAGAAAAGAAGAATTTATAAATGAAATAGGATTAGAAAAGACAAACTCGGACTATTATTATTTAGTAAATTTGATAGAAGAATGTAAACATGAACTTGAAGAAGGAAAAGGATTAGACAGTAATCAATGTTGTTTTTGTAAGTGGTTTCCAAGTAAAAACACAAGGGCAAAATGTAGGAAATGTTACAAGGAAGGATGCATAAAATGTATAAAGAAAGCATCAGAAATCTTAGAAACTCCAAAATCAACCCGTAATTTAAATAAATTTGACAACAAGGAACCAATAACTAGAACAACAGAAGACAGAATATTTGAATTAGAAGAAAGACTAAGAAAATTAGAGATAAGAGTGTACAGTAAAGAGATAATTAGAGAAGAAGATTTAGTAGAGATAGAATTATTAAATACATTTGTCGAAAATAATAAAGTTAAACATAAAAAATCAATGAATTTACCATTTGAAGGAATGGTATGTAATGAACAAAAGAAGATAAGTACAGTCAAAGTTTTAGCAAGAATAATAATACAAGACTATGAGTTCTAGACATTAGCCATAGTTGATTTAGGATGTACAAAAAGCATTTTAAATAGTAGAATTTTACCATCAAAATTAATTAAAAATTTGCCAAAACCTCAACTATCCATGCAAGTGGACGGAACCTATACTACTTATACAGACTATATACCAAAAGCAAAGGTAAGTTTTATTAATACTTGTGAAAAATTCTACCAACCATCATATACACTTAGTGAAATACTAGTTAGAGATTTAAACATAAAAACAGACTTTGTCGAAGGATTAGATTTTATGATACAAAATAATGGCGGATATCTTGTTACAAAAAATTGGGTAATATTCGCCAGTAATATCACTCACTCACCAGTGCAGACACAACCCCTACTAACAAAATATAATTTTCTTAAAGATAAGACAGAAGAAAGAATAGAAAAATCAAATGATCAAATAAAATCGGAAAAAACCCAACCGAAAAAACCCTAGAATGTGATAAAGGAGAAAATTGTACATGTAATGATAATAAAAAGGCAGCAATGTATGAACAATTACAAGATTTATTAGTAGAAGAAATAGAAAAATACTATACTTTAATAGAAACGGAGACAGAATTATACAATTTTAAGAAGGTTATACAACAGATAGGAGTAATAAATGATCAAAAAGACTTAGAAAAATAATACAAATCCTAGATAAGCTAGAGATACTTGGAGGAAAGCCCCTGCAACATTGGGACTCCAATCAAATTACCTGCAAATAAAAAATAATTAATCCAGAATATACTATAAAAACAGCATCTATAAAGGCTACAAATGAAGACCTTAAAGACTTTGAAATACAAATAAAAGAGATATTAGAATTAGGAATAATTAGAAGATCTACATCAAGAAATAAAGCTAGTATTACAAGAAGTATGAAAAGAAATTAGTATTATATAACATATAATACTCTCATGAATGATATACTACAAGATAAACTTTATCTAGCAATATTACAAAAGGCTACCTAAATTCAACCGAATCCCGAAGGATTATCAGATCATCAATGCGTCTGTATTTCTTTTCAGCTTGGATTGTTAGATCTAAATATTCTAATTCATTTAAATTATCAATTTTTACACTACTATTTTTTATCCTAAAGGTATTTTGCTAGTACAGTGGTTTCTAATGGCCATTATTCTATAATTTTTGTAGTTTATACAGTATTTAATACTTTCTAATTTACACTTGAAAAGAAGACTTTGACTTAGGATTAGATTTTATGGTACAAAATAATGGCAGATGTCTTGTTACAAAAAAATGGGTAATATTTGCCAGTAATATCACTCATTCACCAGTGCAGACACAACCCCTGCTAACTAAATATCATTTCCTTAAAGATATGACAGAAGAAAGAATCAAAAGCTCAAAGGATCAAATAAAACGGAAAAAAAAACAACCAAAAAAAATTACATGGCATTAGAACCGACATAACATATTACAATAGGAGGATAAGTTATCTAAAGAGACGGTGTAACATAGTATCTATTCCTTTAGTATAAAAATAAGTAAACGTATATGAAAACACATCCTTTTGCAAAACAAAAACAGAGAGAATATAATCGATTATATAAAGAAATAAGACTAAGAAATGAAATTTTGAAAAAAGAACAAATATTAATAAATCAAATAGAAATATTAGAAGTTATAGAATTAGCAGAAGCTATTATAATCCCAGACCTGATAAGATTAGCAAGCTGTGTAGACCGTATAAGTTTGTTTAAGTGTAAATTAGAAAGTATTAGATACTGTATAGACTACAGAAATTATAGAATAAAGACCATTCCACAAAAAAAAAAGTGTGTAAAACAGTATATATTAGTTTCTTAGTTATTCATTTCCGGTAGCTGTCAAGTTTTCAAGGGACTCTTAAGACATGTACTGAGTCGTTATATAGATCTTTGTATATTTTTCCCAAGTTTGTAAATTATGTTTGAATTAATCAAGTCTATCGCGATCCGGATCTTATGATGTTAAAGACATAACTGAAATAAAACATTGACTTGATTAGAATTTTTCTAGTTAGGCCTTTTAATCCTACTACTATGAGTCCCATATGCGTGAGGCTCATGTTTGATTTTTCAATTTATCTTAAAGATTCTGGACTTATAAAATTTACACTAGCACTATCATTTCCAATTACGCACAATTGCTTTTTCCTATAATGTTTATCTAATTGTTCCATAGAAAACATTCCTTAACTATATAAAGTCTTATCACTTAATAATTTTAATTTGTTTTCTTGAAAAAGTTATATATCTTTGTCTACCTCTACTATTTATTCTAGTTGTTGTCTTGAATTCATTTTGGGTCTATTTATGATTCTTGATAACATATTTGTTGTTAATCTTTCTTGGGTTGGTGCTGGTAGTGTAAAAATTTATAATTTAAAAAAATTAAATTATTTAGATCTAAAAATTCAAGATGAAAAGAAATACAGATGTTTAAAATACAGTTCTCTTATTAAGTGTAATTTTAACAACGGAGAACATATATTACATAGAGATGATCCACAACTAAATACTATTACAGACTTTGTAATAAACCTAGTAGAAAAAGTTCAAAAAGAAAATACAAAAATATTAAAAACTCTAGAGATATTAGAAGACCTGCAAAACAAACAAAAGAATTTGTTAAGTAAAATAGAATTAAATTTTGATTTCCTAAAGAACTAACAAGCAGAATTAGACAAAAAATTCAAAGTTTTAATTAATAAAGGCAAGGGTAACCTAGACAATCAAGATAAAACTATAGACAAATTAATAGAGCAACTAAAAAAGATATAAATAACCCCTCAAAAAGAATTAAAAGAAGCTAAAATAACTAAACCAAAACCATGGACTTTTTTTTAGCATCTCCAAACAGATCAAGACCAAGTTTTACCCAAGAAAGATTAACAACAAACAAGTTATCAAGAATCATACATAGACTCAAAATGAATTCAAGACAATAGCTAGAAGAAATAGTAGACGTAGACAAAGATATACAACTTTTTCAACAAAACAAAATAAATTATTAAGTGTTAAGAGTTTACATATTGAAGGAATGTTTTCAATGGCACAATTATATAAACATTATAGGAAAGAGCAATTATGCATAATTGGAAATGATAGTGTTGGTGTAAATTTAATAAATCCAAAATCTTTAAGATAAATTGAAAAATCAAACATGAGCCTCATGCATGTGGGACTCATAGTAGTAGGATTAAAAGGCTTAACTAGAAAAAAACTAGGAACTAAGGTATTAGTTATAATATATGATAATAGATGGCCAGACTTGATCATTCTGAGTATCCTGGTTGTTGGAACGACGAGGAGGCATAGCTGGTTTTCTGAAAACCAAGAAATCCTTGATTAGGGAACAGATTAGACTCTGAAGCACAAACTAAATCACAAGGAAGAGAAACATTCCTAAATGCCTATTAGCCTTCTTCTTATAAGTGTGGCCCACTACACACCCATAAACAAGACCCTACCCAATGCGATTTCGCAGACACCCTGGGACCATGAGCCGTACTTTGATACCAAGTTTTTCATGACCCAAACTAGGGCCTGGCCGTAACGGACATCCCAAAACATGAAGGCTCGAAACGCCTTTCTCTATCTTGTAATCATGCATAACATTCATATAATAAAAGAAGATGCAGAAACATAATCTGCTATGGAAACATGGTCAATTCTAAATTCAACATAATTATGGAAACTGCAATTCAACAACATCTAAATAACATCTGACTCAGTCTACGAAATCTCTACTACATGAAAATCTTACAACTGTCTAAAACTGGGACAAGGCCCCCAATAGACCAAATCTGAAATAAGTGACATAATCTGAAAAGACAGGCCTTCTAGAATAGAGAAGGCTCTCCACTGCATAATCTGATCAGCTGTCTGAATTATCTACTGCTTATCTAGACCCCTAGACTGTGCCTCAGAACCTGACAGATTGGAGGAAAGGGGTTCAATATAGATGTACTGGTACGCAGAGCTAATCCAAAATAGTTATTTATAATCAACATATATGAGAGCAATTTAAAACAATTCATAACCATATCATACAGTAAGAAATCACATGGGTATTTTTGAAAGACTCTATAAAATCATCTGAACTCTGTGACTCTTTGTTTTACTTCTGCGCTAGGTGGTATACCATACAACTCTATTATTCCACGGTCTATATGGAATCTTCTATTAACTCAGCAGCCAAGCCCCCAACCCAAGTTTTCCATAAGGATTCGAGTCTCTGCTCTGTACGCCATAGGGAACTAAGCCAGTGTAAAAATCCCTCATGGGAAATAATGTACCTGTATCAGCAAAACACGATTTTAGGCTAAGAGTTACTTGAACTCAATCCTTCTTCGAGTAACCACCTAACCCTCTTTAAGCCCATTTTTAACTCTTTCAAAACAGGCATTCTCTGAAAATATAGTCTGAAATCATACTTTGAAAACATACACTGTTATGGCATACATACTTATGGTATCGTCATACCATAGACTTACAAGTCACATCTCTTAGCCATCTATAGCATATTGTCATCTCTTCTTTCTATACATAAAGTTTGGACCACCTTGTTAGTAAACAATAGTCAGGTAAAATCATACTTCAAAACATATGTCAAAATATGCAAAGACCTTCTCTCTTTATTATTTCAACAAACATGTGGTGGTCATGTCAAATCCTCAAATCACATGTAATTCTTCCTCTTTAAAAAAGAACATAATTATTTTAAGGAACTCCCTCTAATCATTATCAAAATCATGATAAATATTTATTATTGAAAAGATCACTTTCAAAACATTACATAGGCATCTCAAATCCTTCTCAACAAGTTCACAAACTCTAAATCATCAAAGAAAGGGATTTCAATAATAATTCTCTCAATCAAATCTTCAATATCATACATATACACATAGGTGTAAATCGATTTAAAGGGAAGGCCTAAAGGCCAAAACAATATCATTATCAAAACCTCCATAATGCGAAATTTAAAGCATAAGTTCTAAAATCCCTTTAAAAATTCATGCTTGATAATCTTTAAATCATGTTCTAGAGTTTAATAGCCCATGTAGTTCTTAGGATGAACCCCACGTACCTCTATTTTAGAAAGTAATGGATGATTCTTAAAGCCTACAATGCGAGGATTCTAAATCTCTGATTATCTTCTAAAACTCACGGTTGAATCTTGAGTTACGAGGATTTTTTGTTTGAAACCCTAATGGAGTTTCTTGAGAGATTTTGATGAAAATAATCTTACATTGATGTTTATGGGATTAAATCCCGTGTTAGAGATGATAAGGGGTTAGAGAAGTACCATTTTACCCTTAATGAGATGGAGTAAAAATATAACTAATGCCCAATTTTATGGGCCACTGCGACGCACCACTATCATGGTGGCTCACTGGAACTTGACGAATGCGAAATTGGGATCCTCCGCAATGCTCCACTATTGCGAGTTCCCACTGGAATTTGAAAATTACTAATTAAACCATCTCCGTGATGCGCTAAACACCCAAATGATGATATTTTACGACTAGCACATAAAATAGCCACATTTCTTCACCGAGTGTCCGTTTTGGACGAATCTTACATCAACGGAAAGCTTAATCAGTCATCTACATAATGAAAAGTTGAAATCTACTCATTTCCACAGGTAGGTAAGTGGAAATCATTCTAGAGGCCAAAGCTTGACACTTTAGGGACAAAATTTAGCTAGAAAAAGTTTGGGGGCGGTACCTTTCTTTTCGTACTTCTTGTAATACTAGCTTTACTACAGGATTTTATAGGTTACCATTGTCTTTATTAATTAAAACTTTAAATTTTTTGACTAGTTTTGCTTGTTGGTTCTTTAGGAAATCAAAATTAAATTACATTTTACTTAACAAATTCTTTTGTTTGTTTTGCAGTTCTTCTAATATCTCTAGAGTTTTTAATATTTTTGTATTTTATTTTTGAACTTTTTCTCCTAGGTTTATTATAAAGTCCGTAATAGTATTTAGTTGTGAATTATCTCCATGTAATATATGTTCTCCATTGTTAAAATTACACTTAATAAGAGAAGTGTCTTTTAAACGTCTGTATTTCTTTTTAGTTTGGATTGTTAGATCTCAACATTCTAATTTCTTTAAATTATCAATTTTTATACTACTATTTGTACAGTGGTTTCTAATGGTCTTTATTCTATAATTTCTATAGTCTAATACTTTCTAATTTACACTTAAACAAATTTATACGGTCTACGTAGTTTACTAATGTTATAAGGTCTGAGATTATAATAACTTCTGATAATTCTATAACTTCTAATATTTCTATTTGATTTATTAATATTTGTTCTTTTTCCAAAATTTTGTTTCTTAGTCTTATTTCTTTATATAATCGATTATATTCTCCTTGTATTTGTCTCGCAAAAGGATGTATTTTCATATACTTTTACTTATTTTCATCCTAAAGGAATATCTACTATGTTACACCGTCTCTTTAGATAACTTATCTATCTATTGTAATATGTTATGTCAGTTCTAAGTCCATGTAAATCCCATGTTATTTCACTTAAATATTCTTTGAAAAATTCTGATTGTAATGTTTCTAGAGTTGCTAATAAGTCTTGATAGTTACTCAAAACTATTTCTTCTACTACTTTGTCTTCCCCCTTTTTTATTTCTTCGTTTAAAAGACAATATCTGAATCGTTTATCGTTAGCAAAAGGATGTTTTTTCATTTATTATTATTCCTATACCTAAAGATGCTTTATCAATTCGTACTTTAAACCGTCTATTATGGTGATTAGATTATCTAGTATTCTCGGATCTTCTTTTCTATTATTTAGTCTTTTATATTCTAAGTATAAACTATATAAATTATTCTTGATTTCTTCTAACGATCTTGTATTTCTATGAGTTGTGTTCATTAAGCAAAATAAAAAGATCTAACTAGAAAAAATCTAGGAACTAAGGTATTAGTTACAATATATGATAATAGATGGTTAGACTTGAAAAGATCCATAATAGGAATAACAGAAGTTGACATGTCGACAAATGGAGGAATTTTTTAATGTAGTCCAGATAATATAATCAATTCTTTAGAATTTAGAAAATATATAAAGATAGGTATTCAGACAAAAGGATACGAAGAAATGAATAATGAAAATAATTTATTAATATGTGTAGGATTTATAGGAAAAATTGTCACTAATAGTAGTATAAAATTTAATCTAAAGATAGATGATGTAGTTAGTATAATGGGAAATAAAGGAATTAAATTAATGAAGCCTTTAAAGATAAATCCAGAAGAATATGTAGGATTGGAATAGAATTTAGAAAAATTCAGTAAGAAAGAAATATTAAAACCCACAGATCATTTAATGTATATTAATAAAAAAGGAGACACCTCAGTAAGATTTACAAATTATACATATACAAATGAAAGAGAAACTGAGGAAGAGATTGAAGAATGTGAGAACACTAATTTCATGAATATAGAAATATTAGAAGAAGGTTTTGAAGTAAATAAGGCAATAATGAAAGCAGAAGTCCTATACGAAATAAATAGCAAGAGCGTATTTACATGCACAGGTTGTAAATTAGGAAACTTAAAACTTGAAGAAATGAAAGAACATCTTATAAAATGTTAATTAAAAATAGATAATTATGGTTATACACGTAAAAAGGAACAAAAATGTGAAGACTCGGAATCGATTTATAGTATAGACGAAATTATAAAAGAATTTATGGAAAGTGCAACAAGCACTGCGAGCCCTTTCCAGAGAACAACCGGCATGTAAAGAGTCCCAGTAACAACAGGAAATTTATCAAGATATAGAGTATTCAGAACAAACCTAGACATTCAAGCAGAACAAGACATAAAACCTAAAGTGAGAAGAATGTCAACAGAAGAACCCATTTGATTATAATAAGGTGGTAACAAAGGAAAATTTCTAAATTTACCAGCTCATGACCCTCAAGCATGGAATAATGTAATAGATATATGAAAAAATGTAGTTGTAGCAGACTACATACAACATATACAAAGTAATCAAGAACCAGATGTTGAAATTATGTATATATATTTAGAAATATTTCTAGGAGAAAGTACTAAAGCACTTTGGGATATTTATAAGA
Source organism: Capsicum annuum (assembly GCF_002878395.1). Classification (NCBI taxonomy): domain Eukaryota; kingdom Viridiplantae; phylum Streptophyta; class Magnoliopsida; order Solanales; family Solanaceae; genus Capsicum; species Capsicum annuum. Next base: position 174,228,565 of record NC_061120.1, on the reverse strand, counting down.
TAATATTCCCACAAAACTTTCAAGAATTAGTAGAACTAGGCTCAAATCCCTACAATTTTGAAAATAAAGTACATACTCTACTAACAGGAGAAGATCCCAATAGTGGAATAGTGGTATTGCAGCAAAAAGCCCTAATAAATTTACAACAACTAAGTATTTATAATTGGACAAGGATCAAAGAAATTCTCAATGATTACTTTTATTATTGCACAATTAGTGGGAACTCGTTTGATCAGACTCTAGGATCTAGATTATTTAATAAATTGCCAGGGGCTCTAGGAAGAGAGATAGAAAAAAATGGTCCAAAAGAGAAGGAGTAATACAAAACCCAAACAATCCATGGTCAATACGATAAAGAATACAACATGTAAAGGATGTATTACAAGAAAAATGTACAAATATACAGATACCAAAACAATTACAAAAAAGTGATACAGATTTTTGTAAAAACATATATACTACACAAGATTGGTACCAAGATTATAAAAAGAAGAAATATGAAAAGGCATATAAAAAAGACTATCGCCCGAAGAAGAAATATTATTTAAGAAGATCCATTGCAAGGAAGCCATACCTAGATAAGAATAAAAATGTAAGAAAATATAACACCAGTAGAACCTACAAAAATAAATTAGAATGTTTTACCTGTGGTAGGATAGAGCAGTTAGCAAATACTTGTCCAAAAAGAATCAATAATAGATCTAGAAATTCACAATTAAAAGAAGATGTAAATGAAAATTTAATAAATATAGACAAACATATGTCAAATAATGAAAGTACTATTAGAAGTATGGAAATCTTTAAAGAAGAAATAAATAAACCTGATTCTTCATATTCTGGAGAAGAGGAATTTATAAATGAAATAGGATTAGAAAAGACAAACTCGAACTATTATTATCTAGTAAATTTGATAGAAGAATGTGAACATGAATTTGAAGAAGGAAAAGGATTAGACAGTAATCGATTTATAGTATAGACAAAAGTATTAAAGAATTTATGGAAAGTGCAGCAAATACTGCAAGCCCTTTCCAGAGAACAACCGGTATGCAAAGAGTACCAGGAAATTTACCAATATATAGAGTATTCAAAACAAAACCAGACGTTCAAGAAGAACAAGACATAAAACCTAAAGAGAGAAGAATGTCAATAGAAGAACCCATTAGATTACAATAAGGTGGTAATAAAGGAAAAAATCTAAATTTACCAGCTCATGACCCTCAGGCATGGAATAATGTAATAGATATAAGGAAAAATATGGTTGTAGCAGAATACATACAACATATACAGGGTAATCAAGAACTAGATGCAGAAATAATGTATATATATTTAGAAATATTTCTAGGAGAAAGTACTAAAGGACTTTTGGAAATTTATAAGATAATATTCCCACAAAACTTTGAAGAATTAGTAGAACTAGACTCAAATCCCTACAATTTTGAAAACAAAGTACATACTCTACTAACAGGAGAAGATCCCAATAGTGGATTAGTGGTATTGTAGAAAAAATCCCTAATAAATTTAGAACAAGTATTAATTATTGGTAAAGGATTAAAGAATTTCTAAATGATTACTTTTATTATTGTACAATTAGTGGGAACTCGTTTGATCAAACCTTAGGATCTAGATTATTTAATAAATTATCAGGGGCTCTAGGATGAGAGATAGTAGAAAAATGTTCCAAAAGAGAAGGAGTAATACAAAATCTAAACAACCCATGGTCAATAGGACAAAGAATACAACATGTAATGGATGTATTACAAGAAAAATGTACAAATATACAGATACAAAAATAGTTATTAAGAAGTTACACAGATTTTTGTAAAAACATATATACTACCCAACATTAGGACCAAGATGATAAAAAGGGGAAATATAAAAAGGCATATAAAAAACATTATCTCCCGTAGAAAAAATATTATTTAAGAAGATCAATTGCAAGGAAGCCATACCTAGATAAGAATAAACATGTAAAAAAAAAACACCAGAAGAACCTACAAAAATAAATTAGAATGTTTTATCTGCGGAAGCATAGAGCACTTAGCAATACTTGTCCAAAAAGAATCAATAATAGATCAAGGAATGCAAAATTAATAGAAGACGTAAATGAAAATTTAATAAATATAGACGAATATATGTCAGATAATAAAAGTATATAATCTATTAGAAGTATGGAAATCATTGAAGAAGAAATAAATAAATCTGATTCTTCAGATTTTGGAGAAAAGAAATTCATAAATGAAATAGGATTAGAAAAGACAAACTCGGACTATTATTATTTAATAAATTTGATAGAAGGATGTAAACATGAACTTGAAGAAGGAAAACGATTAGACAGTAATCAATGTTGTTTTTGTCAGTGGTTTCCAAGTAAAAACAAAAGGGCAAATTGAAGAAATGTTACAAGGAAGGATGCATAAAATGTATAAAGAAAGCATCAGAAATCTTAGAAACTCCAAAATCAACCCGTAATTTAAATAAATTTGACAATAACGAAGTATTAACTAGAACAACAGAAGACAGAATATTAGAATTAGAAGAAAAACTAAGAAAATTAGAGATAAGAGTGTACAGTAAAGAGATAATTAGAGAAGAAGATTTAGTAAAGGTAGAATTATTAAATATATTTGTTGAAAATAATAAAGTTAAACATAAAAAATCAATGAATTTACCATTTGAAGGAATGGTATGTAATGAATAAAAGAAGATAAGTACAGTCAAAATTTTAGCAATAATAAAAATTCTAGACTATGAATTCCAGACATTAGTTATAGTTGATTCAGGATGTACAAACACCTTTTTAAATAGTAGAATTTTACCATCAAAATTAATTAAAAAAATTCCCAAAACCTCAACTATCTATGCAAATGGACGGAACCTATACTACCTATACAGACTATATATGAAAAGCAAAGGTAAGTTTTATTAATACTTGTGAAAAATTCTACCAACCATCATATACACTTTGTGAAATACTAGTTAGAGATTTAAACATAAAAGCAGACTTTGTCTTAGGATTAGATTTTATGATACAAAATAATGGCAGATGTCTTGTTACAAAAAATTGGGTAATGTTCGCCAGTAATATCACTCACTCACCAGTGTAGACACAACCCCTACTAACTAAATATTGTTTCCTTAAAGATAAGAGAGAACAAAGAATCAAAAGCTCAATTATCAAACAAAATTGGAAAAAACCCAACCGAAAAAACTCTAGAATGTGATAAAGGAGAAAATTGTACATAATGATAATAAAAAGACAACATTGTATGAAGAATTACAAGATTTATTAGTAGAAGAAATAGAAAAAGACTGTACTTTAATAGAAATGGAGACGGAATTAGATAATTTTAAGAAGGGTATACAACATATAGGAATAATAAAAGATCAAAAAGACTTAGAAAAAATAATACAAATCCTAGATAAGCTAGAGATAATCTAAGAAAAACCCCTGCAACATTGGACTCCAATCAAATTACCTGTAAATTAGAAATAATTAATCCAAAATATACTATAAAAACAACATCTATAAAGGCTACAAATGAAGACCTTAAAGACTTTGAAATACAAATAAAAGAGATATTAGAATTAAGAATAATAAGAAGATCTACATCAAGAAATAAAGCTAGTGTTACAAGAAGTACGAAAATAAATTAGTATTATAAGACATATAATACTCTCATGAATGATATACTACAAGATAAACTTTATCTTGCAATATTACAAAAGGCTGCACAAATTCAACCGAATCCCGAAGGATTATCAGATCATCAACCCCAAGGCAAAACAATCTATTTAATCATAAAACAAAATAATATTATAATTTTATTACTATTAGAACATAATAAGAGAACTGTCTTTTAAACGTCTGTATTTCTTTTTAGCTTGGATTGTTAGATCTAAATATTCTAATTTCTTTTAATGATCAATTTTTACACTACTATTTTTTATCCTAAAGGTATTTTTCTAGTACAGTCGTTTCTAATGGTCTTTATTATATAATTTTTGTAGTCTATATAGTATCTAATACTTTCTAATTTACACTTGAAAAGCAGACTTTGTCTCTGGATTAGATTTTATGATACAAAATAACGGCGGATGTCTTGTTACAAAAAAATGGGTAATATTCGCTAGTAATATCACTCACTCACTAGTGCAGACGCAACCCCTGCTAACTAAATATCATTTCTTTAAAGATAAGATAGAAGAAACAATCAAAAGCTCAAATGATCAAATAAAATGGGAAAAATCTTAACCGAAAAAAATTACATGGACTTAGAACCGACATAACATATTACAATAGAAGGATAAGTTAGCTAAAGAGATAGTGTAACATAGTAGATATTCCGTTTGTATAAAAATAAGTAAACATATATGAAAACACATCTTTTTGCGAGACAAAAGGAAGGAGAATATAATCGATTATATAAAGAAATAAGACTAAGAAATAAAATTTTTGAAAAAGAACAAACATTAATAAATTAAATAGAAATATTATAAGTTATAGAATTAACAGAAGCCATTACAATCCCAGACCTTATAACATTAGTAAACTATGTAGTCCATATAAGTTTGTTTAAGTGTAAATTAGAAAGTATTAGATACTGTATAGACTACAAAAATTATAGAATAAAGACCATTTCACAAAAAAAAAAGTGTGTAAAAAAGTCAATATTAGTTTGTTAGTTCTTCATTTTCGGTAGCTGTCAAGTTTTCAGGGGACTCCCAAAAGGGAAACCTCACTTCTTCCTTAAGACATGTAAGTTGTCGTTATATAGATCTTTGTATTTTTCTCCCAAGTTTGTAAATTATGTTTGAATTAATCAAGTCTATGGCGATCCAGATCTTATAATGTTAAAGACATAACTGAAATAAAATATTGACTTGATTAGAATTTTTCTAGTTAGTCCTTTTAATCCTACTACTATGAGTCCCATGTGCATGAGCCTCATGTTTGATTTTTTAATTTATCTTAATGATTCTGGACTTATTAAATTTACACTAGCACTATCATTTCCAATTACGCACAATTGCTCTTCCCTATAATGTTTATATAATTGTGTCATTGAAAACATTCCTTCATAGTATGAAGTCTTAGCACTTAATAATTTTAATTTGTTTTGTTGAAAAAGTTGTATATCTTTGTCTACCTCTACTATTAATTCTAGCTGTTGTCTTGAATTCATTTTGGGTCTATTTATGATTCTTGATAACATGTTTGTTGTTAATCTTTCTTGGGTTGGTGCTGGTAGTGTACAAATTGATAATTTAAAGAAATTAAAATATTTAGATCTAAAAATCCAAGCTGAAAAGAAATACAGACGTTTAAAATACAGTTCTCTTATTATGTGTAATTTTAATAGCAAAGAACATATATTACATAGAGATGATCCACAACTCTATACTATTACAGACTTTATAATAAACCTAGTAGAAAAAGTTCAAAAATAAAATACAAATATTTTAAAAACTCTAGAGATATTAGAAGACCTGCAAAACAAACAAAAGAATTTGTTAAGTAAAATAGAATTAAATTTTGATTTCCTAAAGAACTAACAAGCAGAATTAGACAAAAAATTCAAAGTTTTAATTAATAAAGACAAGGGTAACCTAGAAAATCCTTAAATAAAGCTAGTATTACAAGAAGTACGAAAAGAAATTAACCAAATAAGACATAAAATACTCTCATGAATGATATACTACAATATCAACTTTATCTAGCAATATTACAAAAGGCTGCACAAATTCAACCAAATCCTAAAGGATTATCAAATTATCAACCCCAAGGAATAACAGACTCTTTAATCATAAAACAAAATAATATTATAATTTTTTTACTATTAGAACTTAATAAAAACATAAAAGAAGAAAAACAAAGAGACATTCAAGATAAAACTATAGACAAATTAATAGAGCAACTAAAAAATATAGAAATAACCCCTCAAAAAGAATTAAAAGAAGCTAAAATAACTAAACCAAAACCATGGACTTTTTTTCAGCATCCCCAAGCAGATCAAGACCAAGTTTTACCCAAGAAAGATTAACAACAAACATGTTATCAAGAATCATAAATAGGCCCAAAATGAATTCAAGACAACAGCTAGAAGAAATAGTAGACATATACAAAGATATACAACTTTTTCAACAAAATAAATTATTAAGTGTTAAGAGTTTATACAATGAAGGAATGTTTTCAATGGCACAATTATATAAACATTACAGGAAAGAGAAATTATGCATAATTGGAAATGATAGTGCTGGTGTAAATTTAATAAATCCAGAATCTTTAAGACAAATTGAAAAAACAAACATGAGCCTCATGCATATGGGACTCATAGTAGTAGGATTCAAAGGCCTAACTAGAAAAAATCTAGGAACTAAGGTATTAGTTACAATATATGATAATAGATAGTCAGACTTAAAAAGATCCATTATAGGAATAACAGAAGCAAACATGTTGACAAATGGAGGACTTTTTTATTGTAGCCCAGATTATATGATAAGTACTTTAGAATTTGGAAAATATATATAGATAGGTATTCAAACTAAAGGATACGAAGAAATGAATAATGGAAATACTTTATTAATATGTGTAGGATTTATAGGAAAAATTGCGACTAATAGTAGTATAAAATTTAACCTAAGGATAGATGATGTAGTAAGTATAATGTGAAGTAAAGGAATTAAATTAATGAAGCCTTTAAAGAAAAATCCAGAGGAATATGCAGGATTAGAATGGAATTTTGAAAATTTTAGTAAGAAAGAAATACTAAAACCCACAGATCATTTAATGTATATTAATAAGAAAGGAGACACCTCAGTATGATTTACAGATTATACATATACAAATGAAAGAGAAACTGAGGAAGAGATTGAAGAATGTGAGAACACTAATTTCATGAATATAGAAATATTAGAAGAAGGGTTTGAAGTAAATAAGGCCATAATGAAAGCAGAAGTCCTACATGAAATTAATAGCAATAGTATATTTAAATGCACAGGTCGTAAATTAGGGAACTTAAAACTTGAAAAAATGAAAGAACATTTTATAAAATGTGAATTAAGAACAGATAATTATAGTTATACACGTAAAACGGAATAAAAAGGTGAAGACTCAAAATCGATTCATAGTATAGATGAAAGTATAAAAAAAATTATGGAAAGTACAGCAAGCACTGCAAGCCCTTTTTCAGAGAACAACCTGTATGCAAAGAGTACCAATAACAAATGAAAATTTACCAAGATATACATTATTCAGAACAAACCCAGACATTCAAGCAGAACAAGACATAAAACCTAGAGGGAGAAGAATGACAATAGAAGAACCCATTAGATTACAAGAATGTGGTAATAAGGAAAAATTCTAAATTTACCAGCTCATGACCCTCAGGCATGGAATAATGTAATAGACATATGGAAAAATATAGTTGTAGCAGATTACATACAGCATATACTGGGTAATCAAAAACCAAATGCAAAAATTATGTATATATATTTTGAAATATTTCTAGGAGAAAGAACTAAAGATCTTTGGGAAGCTTATAAGATAATATTCCCACAAGACTTTCAAGAATTAGTAGAACTAGGCTCAAATCCATACAATTTTGAAAACAAAGTACATACTCTACTAACAGAAGAAGATCCCAATAGTGGATTAGTGGTATTGCAGCAAAAAGCCCTAATAAATTTAGAACTAATAAGTATTAATAATGGGTCAAGGATTAAAGAATTTCTAAAAGATTACTTTTATTATTGCACAATTAGTGGGAACTCGTTTGATTAGACTCTAGGATCTAGATTATTTAATAAATACCAGGGACTCTAGGAAGAGAGATAGAAGAAAAAAGGTCCAAAAGAGAAGGAGTAATACAAAATCTAAACAACCCATGGTCAATAGGACAAAGAATACAACATGTAATGGATGTATTACAAGAAAAATGTACAAATATACAGATATAAAAACAATTAAAAAGAAGTGATACAGATTTTTGTAAAAACATATATACTGCATGACATTATGATCAAGATTATAAAAAAAAGAAATATAAACAGGCATATACAAAAGACTATCACCCGAAGAAGAAATATTATTTAAGAACATCAATTGCAAGGAAGCCAAACCTACAAAAATAAATTAGAATATTTTAGTTATGGTAGCATAGAGAACTTAGCAAATACTTGTCCAAAAAGAATCAATAATAGATCTAGGAATTCACATTTAATAGAAATGTAAATGAAAATTTAATAAATGTAGATGAATATATGTTAGATAATGAAAGTATATACTCTATTAGAGGTATGGAAATCTTTGAAGAAGAAATAAATAAATCTGATTCTTCAAATTCTGGAGAAGAAAAATTTATAAATGAAATAGGATTAGAAAAGACAAACTCGGACTATTATGATTTAGTAAATTTGATAGAAGAATGTGAACATGAATTTGAAGAAGGAAAAGGATTAGACAATAATCAATGTTGTTTTTGTAAGTGGTTTTCAAGTAAAAACAAAAGGGAAAATGTAGAAAATGTTACAAGGAAGGATGCATAAAATGGATAGAGAAATCATCAGAAATCTTATAAACTCTAAAATCAACCAGTAATTTAAATAAATTTGACAACAAGGAACCAACAATAGAACAACAGAAGACAGAATATTAGAATTAGAAGAAAGACTAAGAAAATTAGAGATAAGAGTGTACAGTAAATAGATAATTAAAGAAGAAGATTTAGTAGAGGTAGAATTATTAAATATATTTTTTTAAAATAATAAAGTTAAACAGAAAAAATCAATGAATTTACCATTTGAAGGAATGGTATGTAATGAACAAAAGAAGATAAGTACAGTCAAAGTTTTTGTAAAAATAAAAATTCAAGACTATGAGTTCCAGACATTAGCTATAGTTGATTCAGGATGTACAAAAAGTATTTTAAATAGTTAAATTTTACCATCAAAATTAATTAAAAATTTGCCAAAACCTCAACTATCCATGCAAATGGACAGAACCTATACTACCTACACATACTATATACCAAAAGCAAAGGTAAGTTATATTAATACTTGTGAAAATTCTACCAACCATCATATACACTTAGTGAAATACTAGCTAGAGATTTAAACATAAAAGCAGACTTTGTCTTAGGATTAAATTTTATGATACAAAATAATGGCAGATGTCTTGTTACAAAAAATTTGGTAATATTCGCCAGTAATATCACTCACTCACCAGTGCATAAAAACCCCTACTAACTAAATATCATTTCCTTAAAGATAAGACAGAAGAAGGAATCGAAAGCTCAAATGATCAAATAAAACCCGAAAAAACCCAACCAAAAAAACCCTAGAATGTGATAAAGGAGAAAATTGTACATGTAATGATAATAAAAAGTCAACAATGTATGAAGAATTACTAGATTTATTAGTAGAAGAAATAGAAAAAGACTATACTTTAATAGAAATGGACACAGAATTATACAATTTTAAGAAGGGTATACAACAGATAGGAGTAATAAAAGATCAAAAATACTCAGAAAAAATAATTCAAATCCTAGATAAGCTACAGATAATCGGAGAAAAACCCCTGCAACATTGGCACTCCAATCAAATTACCTGTAAATTAGAAATAATTAATCCAAAATATACTATAAAAATAGCATCTATAGAGACTACAAATGAAGACCTTAAAGACTTTGAAATACAAATAAAAGAGCTATTAGAATTAGGAATAATTAGAAGAGCTACATCAAGCATAGGTCAGCAACTTTCATAGTAAGAAACCATAGTGAAATTGTAAGAGGAAAAGCTAGAATGGTAATAAATTACAAAAGACTAAATGATAATTCTATAATAGATGGGTATAAGTCACCAAACAAAACAGAATTAATAAATAGAATACAAGGAAGAAAAGAATTTAGTAAATTTGAATGTAAATCTGGATATTCGCAAATTAAAATGCATGATGATAGTATATACTGAACATTTTCACATGTCCATAAGGACATTTTGAATGGATGGTCATGCCATTCGGATTAAAGACGGCTTCTCCAATTTTTCAAAGAAAAATGGATAGTATTTTTAGAGACTATAAAAATTTTGTATTGGTTTATATAGATGTTATTCTAGTTTTTAGTAATAATATCAGAGAACATTTAGGATATTTACAACAAGTCTTTAAATTATTTGTATATAATGGAATAATAATAAGTAGAAAGAAAATGAAATTATGTAAAAATTGTATTAATTTTTTAGGAGTCGTTATTGGAGATGGTAGAGTAAAATTACAACCACACATAGCTAAAAAGGTCTTAGAAATGCCAGATAGATTAGACAAGACTAATGATTTACAAAAAATTTTAGGAATATTAAATTATGCTAGAGCTTTTATAAAAGACTTAGGAAAAGTAGCAGGATCGCTATATTCTAAAACAGGATATAAAATTATTCCAACAACTTAAAAGCATGATACAAGACATCCTATACTTAATGTTACCATTATAAATGGATTAGTTAATAGTTGAGACAGACGAAAGCCTTCAAGGATGGGGAGCAGTATTAAAAGCAAAGCCTAACAAATATAGTGACAAAAAGGATGAGAAAATATGTGCTTATTCAAACGAAAAATATAAAGAAAAAGGTAAATTAAATAGCATAGATGTAGAGACACTAGCAGTAATTTATGGTTTGAATAGTTTTAATCTTTATATATTAAATAAACCAAAAATATTAGTAAGAACATACTGCGAGGCAATTGTAAAATTCTATTAGGAAATAAAATAGAAGAATAGTAGTAAAAGGAGGTGGCTAAATTTCCTAGATGCCACTTCAATTTATAATATTGTTCTAGAATATATTGAAGGTAAAGATAATAACCTAGCAGATCAGCTAAGTAGACTAATAAAAAAAGACAACTAACAATTTTTGTTTCAGTATGTATTGTAAAGCCCCAAATTATAATTGAAAAGGGAAAACAAAAATATTTTATAAGAGATATGGGCTAAAGCCCATATTAATAAGGAAAAGGAAAAAGAATTATAAAGGAATAAGGGTTAGTCCCATCTGCCATTAGTATAAATAGAAATTCTCAAAGGGTTTTTGCCATTCACCTGTACACGGCTTTGTTAGGAAAATCAATAATAGTTCTGCCAATCGCGCTAGAAGCAGGAAACGGAGGAATTAATTGTTGGTTCAGTGGAAAAATAAAAGGAAAAAGTTCAAGTTTAGATTGGGAAATTATTTCGGATTAAGGTAAATTCGTTCCTATATCTTTATCGTTATTTCTAGTCTAAGTAATCTCTTTTGGGTATTGAAATTTAGTTGCTAAAGACAAGAATTTTGGCTAATAAGGTGTTTTTTTGAATACAAATTTTGAGAAATAGAAGGTTATCATGAATCCTTGAGGGTTGGGTTGTCTAATTTTATCATGAGTTAGTCTAAAATAAGAGAATTAACTCAAGAATGGATATGATGTGATTATAGGTTTGATACAATAAAGTGATATGAACTATTCGAGGTGAAAAATTGGTATTTCGACAAGAGTATTGTGAGTAGTAATCTTACCATAATTTGTGTTTGTTAACTTGCATATTTTATACTTTATTTTGATGAAATGATGAGTTACGAAACACTTTGAAATTGCATGTGGGGAAAGTCCTTTACTTGATGTGATATTGAAATGGTTATTTGAGATATGATATTACTATTGTGAATATTCTTCAGTTACATGAGAATTAAGTATTTTTGATATATGTTTTATTCAAGTTTACATGTATTATTAGTGATATGAATTTTAAAGTTATGTTCTATTCTGAAAGATGTTTTCATATGAATATCCTATTATTTTTAAGGAATTTATGAATGTGAGTAGACCTTGATTGAATCCCATAGCTAACGGCGGGATCGTTAGACCTGGTGCACCTTGTATTTACTAATGAATGTTATAGCCCTTGCTAGTGGGAAGGTAGAACTAGCATACTGTTACTGATATGATATGGGACTTCTTTATGAGGGATCCACTGTTATGGGTTATTCTTAATAAAGAAGAATGCCGCATTGATTACATGATTCATTCTTGGAAACCTCCCATATATATATATTTGATATGATATGATGTTCTTTTGGAGATTATTACTAAACTATTGGTTCACTTGGCTTACATGAAATATGGATACTGTTTATCATTACTGTTTTCTGAAAGAACTTTTATTCATGATGTTTTCTGACTTGTCCCCATTAAAATGGTAATAGTTAAGTGTTATTACTTACTGAGCTAGTGCCTCATTCCTCGCTATTATTTTTCAGAGAACGCAGGTGATGGTGAGGATCGCGTTGGCTAGAGAATCCGAGTAGTATATTCTTGGTGAGCCTCGTAATTTTTCGTGTGGGCTATAGTTTATTTATTCATTATGTTTATTTATCTTGAAAATTCTTAGTTTGCTCCATAGTCATGTCTTTAGAGTTTTGAGTCATTCATTATTTTGGATTTGTGGAATATTCGATTTTCTCTCATATTTGAAGATGGTTTTAGTATTGTTAGTTGGTGGTATTGGTGAATTGTGGATGATCTATGGTGAGTTTTGTTGATTGAATTGAGACAAGGAATTTTCTTGTTAGGCCCCAAAATAGAGGAAACTTTGCTCGATTTTCTGTAGAGTTCTGATGAGTCTTGCTTTGAAGTCCTAAACTCCTTAGCGCCGGTCATGATCCTATTATGGGTCGTGACAAAGTTGGTATCAGAGAAATGGTTAGTTTAATTCAGTGACTATATGGAGCACATGATATTAGTAGAATCTCAATTATAGTTATGTAGCCGGCCATTTCTATAATCATGATTCTACTAGAGCATGATAGGATGTGTCTTAATTTTCTTTCTCATTCTTCCGTACGTGTATGACGTTTAGGATCAATTAGATGAATCTAACTATATTGTTTTTTTAATCAGATGGTTCGTAGAGCAACTACTAGTAGGGGAAGAGATGGAGCCCATAGAACGGGCTGAGGTAGGGGTAGTCGTGATACCATAGGGAATCGCACTGCCACTCCAAGAAGTTTAAGAGAGTCCACTCCTAAAAAGAATGATAGTCCACCTCTACCATCTCATGAGGGTAGTATTGCAAAGGTATTTGCTTCCATACAAAGAGCCATAGAGGGCTTGGCCGATCAGCTGGATAGATAGGAGAGGGGTGGTCAATGTAAATCTGCACAGCCACAGTTCCAGGCACCTGTTCAGACTTACAACTTTGGAAACAAGGAGGTATCTTTGCAGGAGTTCCTGAAGTTGAAGTTACCAAAATTCACAGGTTCAGACAGTTCAGCTGATCCTCAAATCTTTTTGGATGGTATTTTCAAGGAGCTACAGGCGTTAGGGTGTTCTAGTGAGAGAGTTGTGGAGCTTACATCGTATAATTTAGAGGACATGGCTAATACTTGGTATAAAACTTTATTGCTAGGAAGGCCTGCAGGAGCAGGACCTCAGGCATAGGACGAGTTCACTAAGTTCTTTATGGATACCTTTCTTCCTGAAAGTTAGAAACAAAAATATGTAGCTCAGTTTGAGAGATTGGTTCAGACTCCAGATATGGATGTGTCAACTATAATACTCTGTTTTGCAAGCTGGCTAGATATGCCCCATACTTGGTGTCCACGGAAGCAGCTTGAGTTCAGAGGTTTTTAAATGGAATGGTTGCTCATCTTTATAATGTAGTGGCCCTACAGATAAAAGTCTTGATCTGTTATGAGATAGTAGATCTTGATAGGATGATTAAGGAGAAGGGTCATGCGGAGCGGGAAGCTTATGAGGTTCGTAAAAAGGCTAAGATGAGTGGATCTTTCAATGGTGACTTAAGTGCAAATCGGAGAGTGGAAAATAAGGAAAAGAATTAAGGTCATCAGATAAGGATAGATTTGGTTTCACATTCTACATACAAGACACCTTCTAGATAGGGTACCTAGGGGTCTTCAGCATCTCAGGGATATCGTAGTTCGGGCCAAATGTATGTCACTACTCCATCCTGCCAGACTTGTGGCAAATTGCATATGGGTCTGTCTCATATTTTAACTGGAGAGAGTTTTTGATATGGACAGTTAGGTCATCCATTAGGGATTACCCTCAGTTTCAGAGAAATGCTAGTCAGAGTTCTAGTCAGTTAGCTGCACCAAGTCATGCTACTTATAATCCTAAAAGTATGGGAAATAGAGGTCAAGCTAAGAGAGAATGGTTTGTTAGAAATCAGGCACAAGGAAATGCTGGTAGAGGCCAACTGAGAGTCTTTGCACTTACTAGACAAGATGTTCAGGCCTCGAATGCAGTGGTTACAGGTATTCTTTCCGTTTGTTCTTTTGATGCATATGCTTTGATTGATCCAGGTTCTACCCACTCTTATGTGTCCTTATACTTTCCTGTGAGATTTGATAGACAGCCTGAGATGTTAGATTGTCCTTTTTTTGTTGCCACTCCCATAGGAGATTCATTATTATTTGAATATGTGTACCATGATTGCGAGATTATAGTGGGAGGTAGGGATACCCTTGCTGACCTGATTTTACTTGATATGATTGACTTTGATGGGTCGATGGGCATGGATTGGTTATCTCCTTGATATGCTACCGTAGATTGTCATGCAAAGATAGTTAGATTTGAGATACCCAACAAATCTAGTTTTGTATTGGAAGGAGGTCAAGTTCTAGAGGTTAGGAAAGTTATATCTTTTATGAAGACCCAACGACTATTGAAGAAAGGTTGTATGGGTCTCTTGGCTATGATGAGTGATGTTAGAGATGGAGCCCTTAGTTTGGAGAAGCTACCTATGGTAAAGGAATTTTCTGATGTATTTCCTAACGAGTTTTCAGGATTACCTCCAGTACGAGAGATAAGCTTCGATATTGATTTAGCACCTGACACTATGCCAATATCTATACCCTCATATCGTATGGCACCAGCAGAATTGAAGAAGCTCAAACAACAACTGCAAGATTTGCTAGATAAGAGCTTCATCAGACCAAGTATATCTCTATGGGGTGTACCAATTTTTTTTGTAAAGAAAGATGTATCTCTAAGGATGTGTATTGATTACAATTAGCTAAACAAGGTAACAATACATAACAAGTATCCGTTTCCTCGTATAGAGGATCTGTTTGATCAGTTAAAGGGGCTGTCCATTTTTCAAAGATTGATCTTTGATCTGGTTATCATCAGCTTAGAATCAAGGAGAAATATATATCCAAGATATCATTTAGAACTCTATATGGGCATTATGAGTTCCTTGTGATGCCTTTCGGATTAACCAATGCTCCTGCTGCGTTTATGGACTTGATGAATAGGGTGTTCAGGCCGTATTTGGAAAAATTTGTGACAGTATTTATTGATGATATTTTGATATATTCTCGTAGCCAGGAAGAATATGAGAATCATCGGATTACTGTATTGTAGACATTGCGGGAACATAAGCTTTATGCTAAGTTCTCAAAATGCAAATTTTGGCTCAACTCAATATCCTTTTTGTGGCATGTTGTCTCCAAAGAAGGTATCACGGTGGATTCTAAAAAGACAGAAGCAGTGGAAATATGGCCTAGGCCTATTTCACCCACAGAGATTCATAGCTTTATAGGTTTGGATAATTACTATAGGTATTTTGTATAGGATTTCTCTAAAATTACAGCCCCATTGACCAGATTGACCCAGAAAAATGTGAAGTTCCAGTGGACAAAAGAATGTGAGCTAAGCTTTCAAAAAGTCAAAACATGTTTGACTACTGCACTGGTTTTAGCCTTACCATCAGGCTCTGGAGGATTCAAGGTATTTTGTGATGCTTCAAGGTTTGGATTAGGATGTGTTCTCATGAAACATGATCATGTTATTGCTTATGCTTCGAGACAGTCAAGAAGCACGAGCTGAACTATCCTACACATGATTTGGAAATGACCGTTGTAGTTTTTGCTCTTAAGATTTTGACGCATTACTTATATGGTGAAACTTGTGAGATTTATACCGATCATAAGAGTTTTAAGCATATTTTTCAGCAGCGTGATCTAAATCTTCAGCAGCATCGGTGGATGGAATTACTCAAAGATTATGATTGTGCTATCTTGTATCATCTAGGAAAATATAATGTTGTGGTTGATGATTTGAGCAGGAAATCTATGGGTAGTTTAGCGCATATAGCTCCTAGAAAGAGGCAGTTGGCGAAAAATATGCAGAAACTTAAAGGCAAAGGTGTCAGTTTTGGTGTTGGAAGGTCAGGGGTAATGTTGGCTTGTGTTCAAGCTAAATTTTCTTTGATAGAGCGCATAAAGTCCATTTAATTTAAGGATATGCAGTTTTGTAAAAATCGAGATAAGGTCCTAGCTGGTCAAAGTAAGATGATGAGTGTTGATTGTGATGGTATTCTTCGAGTGGGTAATCGATTATG
Organism: Capsicum annuum; assembly: GCF_002878395.1. Classification (NCBI taxonomy): domain Eukaryota; kingdom Viridiplantae; phylum Streptophyta; class Magnoliopsida; order Solanales; family Solanaceae; genus Capsicum; species Capsicum annuum. The sequence goes on along the minus strand of NC_061120.1, from coordinate 174,212,168 downwards.
TGTGCCAACTGCAGATGGGTTAAGACGAGCTATTCTTGAGGAAGCTCACAACTCCAGATATACCATTCACCCTGGTTCTACTAAGATATATCATGACCTAAAGCAGTTGTACTGGTGGGAAGGTATGAAGAAAGATATTGCTAACTTGTCAACAGGTTAAATCGGAGCATCAACGACAAGCAGGATTATTACCAGAGATCAGGATTCCAGATTGGAAGTGGGAAAGAGTTACCATGGATTTTGTAATCGGGATTCCGCGAACCATTAAAGGCCATGACTTTGTATGGGTAATTGTAGATCGGATTACTAAGTCTGCTCACTTTCTGCCAGTAAAGACTACATATAGTAGAGTGAAATACACCTAGTTATTTATGAACAAAAATGTCTGACTTCATGGAGTTCCATTGTCCATCATTTCTGATAGAGGATCACAGTTCACTTCACGCTTTTGGAGATCTTTCCAAGAAGCATTGGGTGCCCGAGTAGATCTTAGTACTGCATTTCATCCATAGATGGACGGACAGTCTGAGCGTACTATACAAATTTTGGAAAATATGTTAAGAGCCTACATTCTTGACTCTAGAGGTAGTTGGGATACTTACTTACCCTTAGCTAAATTTGCTTACAATAATTGTTTTCAGTCAATCATTCAAATGGCTCCATATAAAGCCTTGTATGGTAGGCGATGTCGTTCTCCTATTATGTGGTTTGAAGTTGGAGAGACTAAAGTTTTAGGACCAGACTTAGTACAGAATTCTATGGACAAGGTCTAATTGATTAGACAGAGGTTGCTCATATCTCAAAGCAGACAAAAGTTGTATACAGAAAGAGAAGAAGAGATTTAGTGTTTGCAGTTGGGGATAAGGTTTTTCTACGAGTCTCTCCTATGAAAGGTGTGATGCGATTCGGAAGAACAGGTAAATTGAGCCCAAGGTATATAGGACCTTATGAGATACTTGAGCGTATAGGAGGAGTAGCGTATCGTGTGGCACTCCCTCCTGAGATGTCTTTCATCCATCCATTGTTCCACATCGCTATACTAGGGAAGTGTATAGCAGATCCTTCTCGTGTGATTGAAACACCGACCTTGCAGCTTGATGAGAATTTAACATATAAAGAGGAACCGGTGGTGATTATTGATAAACAACCAAGAAGGTTACAGTCAAAAGAGTTTGTGACCGTGAAAATCTTATGGAAGAACCATACCATTGAAGAAGCTACGTGGGAGTCAGAAAAAGATATGATACTCAAGTATCCTAACTTATTTTAGTCTTCAGGTATTCACTTACTCTAAATTCGAGGACCTAATCTCTTAAGGTGGGGAGAATGTAATACACCAAATTATAATTGAAAAAAGAAAAGAAAAATATTTTATAAGAGATATGGGATAAATCTCATATTAATAAGGAAAAGGAAAAAGAATTATAAAGGAATAAGGGCTGGGCCCATCTGCCATTAGTATAAATAGAAATTCTCAAAGGGTTTTTACCATTCACCTGTACACGGCTTTGTTAGCAAAAGCAATAATAGTTCTGCCAATCACGCTGGAAGCAGGAAATGGAGGAATTAATTGTTGGTTCAGTGGAAAAATAAAAGGAAAAAGTTCAAGATTTGATTGGGAAATTATTTCGGGTAAAGGTAAATTCACTCCTATATCTTTATCGTGATTTCTAGTCTAAGTAATCTCTTTTGGGTATTGAAATTTAGTTGCTAAACACATGAATTTTGGGTAATAAGGTGTTGTTTTAAATACAAAGTTTGAAAAGTAGAAGGTTATCATGAAACCTTAAGAGTTGGGTAGTCTAATTTTATCATGAGTTGGTCTAAAATAAGAGAATTATCTCAAGAATACATATGATGTGATTATAGGTTTGATCCAAGAAAGTGATACGAACTATTCGAGGTGACAAATTGGTATTTCAACAAGAGTATTGTGAGTAGTAATCTTACCATAATTTGTGTTTGTTAACTTGCATATTTTATACTTGATTTTGATAAAATATGAGTTACGAAACATTTTGAAATTGCATGTGGAGAACGTCCTTTATTTGATGTAATATTGAAATAGTTATTTGAGATATGACATTACTATTGTGAATATTCTTCACTTACATGAGAATTAAGTATTTTTTATATATGTTTCATTCAAGTTTACATGTATTATTATTGATATGAATTTTAAAGTTATGTTTTATTCTGAAAGATATTTTCATACGAATATACTATTGTTTTCAAAGAATTTATGAATGGGAGTAGACCTTGATTGAATCCCGTAGCTAACGACGGGATCTTTAGACCTGTTGCACCTTGTATTTACTGATGAATATTATAGCCCTCACTAGTGGGAAGGTAGAACTAGCATACTGTTACTGATATGATATGGGACTCCTTTATGAGGGATCCACTGTTATGGGTTATTCTTAATAAAGAAGAATGCCACACTAATTACATTATTCATTCTTGGAAACCTCCCATATATGTATATTTGATATGATATGATGTTTTTTGGAGATTATTACTGAACTATTGGTTCACTTGGCTTACATAAAACATTGATGCTGTTTATTGTTACTGTTATCTGAAAGAACTTTTATTCATGATGTTTTCTGACTTTTCCCCATTAAAATGGTTATGGTTAAGTGTTATTACTCACTGAGCTAGTTTCTCACTCCTTTCTATTATTTTTTAGAGAATGCAGGTGACGGTGAGGATCGCGTTGGCTAGAGAATCCTAGTATATTCCTGGTGAGCCCCGCAATTGTTCGTGTGGGCTATAGTTTATTTATTCGTTATGTTTCTTTTTCTTGAAAACTCTTAGTTGCTCCATAGTCATGTCTTTAGAGTTTTGAGTCTTTCGTTATTTTTTATTTGTGGAATATTGGATTTTCTCTCATATTTGGAGATGATTTTTGTATTGTTAGTTGGTGGTATTGGTGAATTATTGATGATCTATGGTGAGTTGTGTTGTTGTTCCTATGGTGGTTATGATGTTGGGTAGTTTTGTTGATTGAATTGAGACAGGGAATTTTCTTGTTAGGCCCCAAAACAGGGGAAACCTTGCTGTATTTTGTATAGAATTTTGACGAGGCTTGCTTTGGAGTACTAAACTCCTTAGCGCCGGTCATGATCCTATACTGGGTCGTGACATATATACAGGCAAAGACAAAATAAAGGCGGAAGCCGCATCCTCTCAAGACTACTTAAATAAATTACTAAGCAACACTCGTTACAGGCCACTAACAATGTTGGAACATCCGAAATTAGAAAGACTAATCTTCGGACCTCATAATCTAGCCAGTTATGAGTCATCCAATCTGACTTTCAAATTGAAACTAGATGTAAGGGTGGACAGACGACATATTTCCCTGATCGACAACTTATAGATCTCTTACAACAAGACACCAAAAGATATTATATACTTTATTTCAATCCTAAATGCTTTACGTTATTATTTTACTAAAAAAAATAGCACTAATAGATTTAAATTTTATGTTGTAGTTAGGGGAAAGACATAGGGAGTATTTCAAACATGGACAGAGGTGATAGATTCTATCAAAAACTATGCAACCCCTCTCTATAAAGGCTTTGATGATTTAACAGAGGCTTTAGATTATGCCCATATAAATTTAGGGCTAAATTATTTTATTACCCCAGCCTTAAGACCAGAAATGCAAAAAAATTCTCAATATAATATTAAAAAAGATACAGACAAAAGTATATTTTGTGATCATTGTTCCTTTAAGACTGAAGGTTTTAAAAGATTAAATCACACCAATGAGGTTTTAATACAAGATAATGAAAACCTTGTAAATGAAAAGGGACAAATGTTAGAACATATAAGTATTTTACAAGACCGTATAAAAATTCTTCATTTTGAACTTTCACAACAGACTCAGCCAATTTATGAGACTCAAAAATTCTAAAGAATTCTCCTTTTTCTTCAAAAATGGAAAAACCCACTATATCGGGTAAAGATACAGCTAGTCCAGCTCAAACGGTAGCTGGTAAGACTTATCAAATTTGTTAATAGGTGTGTATTCCCCAACGAATGTAGAAAGACTTACTATATTGGGTAATGATACAGCTAGTCCAGCTCAAATGGTAGCTAGTAAAGACTTATCAAATTCGTTTACAGCTAACACTTTGCCAAAAAGTGTTGGGAGAATATTCCTAGCCTATTTCAAGACCACAGGTACTCAGACCACAGACGAAAGAAGTCCTTCTTAGACTAAGAAAGTTTTATTCTTGAGAAAAAAGAAAAATGAAAAAAAATATATAGAAAAATAGTAGTAGACTCTATAAAAAAATTATCAGCAGAACAACTGCCCAAAGAAATAGCAATGAATCCAGAACCGCCAGAACCAAGATCCAGAATTTTGTTAATTCCAAGAGAAGATATAAGATCACCCAGAATAGGAACAAGACTGGGACTATCAGATGGAGACAATGACGAGTATGAACGATACTACAACTCAGCCATGGATCAATTTGCACAAGACCCAAATGTCGATGAAGATTCAGGAATGGAGTTTGATTCAGAAGCATTACACAATCTGGAGACGTAAGTAATGATGATTTCCATGAAAGACAAAATTATAGATGTATGCAATGATGTAACAGATAAATAAAAAGACGGAAGAAAAGACATAGCCATGTGATCGTGGGCCCCACCCGAGTTGCCAAAAGTATTGCTAAAGTCTTATCAAATATAAAAGGATTTGAAATCCATAAAGTATATTTGAAGTCCACAAATTCCTATAAAGATTCCCCCTTTGGATGACTTTCACATAAGTAGCTAGAGAGAAAAAATCAAGAGTGAGAAAGCTCTTAGTTTTTCATGAAGTTCTCAGTTTCCAAAGTTTGTAACTTAGTTCTTCATCAAAAAAAAAGTGTGTAAAAAAGTCTATATTAGTTTCTTAGTTCTTCATTTCCGGTAGCTGTCAAGTTTTCAGGGGACTCCCGAAAGGAAAACCTCACTTCTTCCTTAACACATATAAGTAGTCGTTATATAGATCTTTGTATTTTTCTCCCAAGTTTGTAAATAATTTTTGGAATAATCAAGTTTATATTTTATTTCAGTTATGTCTTTAACATTATAAGATCTGGATCATCGGCAGTTCACCGCCAATTTTTTGAACTTGTAAAATTCATTACTTATTAGTACATTTAATTATTAGTAGATGTGTCTTTAATATTATAAGATCTAGATCGCCGGTGGTTCACCGCCAGTTTTCTCCCGGGGTGTGATTAAAGAAGATATTGCTAAAATACCTAAAACTGAAGAGAAAGAGATGAACAGGGTATTAATTTAAAAAAAAAGAAAAAAATCAAAAAATGCAAAAATATTTTTTGGGAGAAAATATACTTATCTTTATGACTTGGACACTTACACTGGACTAAGGACAACGAAGGAGAAGTACTGAATAGGATTTTACACCATATATAAAACACATCCACGTTAACTCTACTTTATTTTCTCTTCACTACTTATTTGCTTTAATTACTTGTTTATATTACTTTGCTTAACTTGTTTATTTACTTTTGTAACGCCCCGAGTCTGGTACCCAGAATGCTATATGGTGCCCATGACCTCGAAGGACCACAAGCTAACCCATGACTGATATTTGTACCTGTACACTGCATAATATATGTATACAAATGCAGAAATAAAGGTTGAAAGGCCATAAGGTTCAAATCTGATAGAAACATAACATTTGGGTGGGGTCTGAAATACCCAAAACAACTGTAGTAAACTGTCTAAAATATGATAGTCTGAAAAGCCTCTAACTATCAGAATAAAGAGTTGATGGGACATGTCACTAACTAACTTAAACTACTGAAATAAACTAAGTACTGAAATAATAAAATAAAGATTATGTCCTCGGAGGATGAGGACTCACTGCTGACTTTGACTGGTGAGTACTGGAATGCTAATGATGCTCTGGAGCTCGTGCTTCTTAACCTATGATATAAAACACCATAGCGCAAATGCGTCAATACGTTTGAATGTACTGGTATGCATGTGAGGCAGGCTAAATACATGGGGTTCATATGCATAAACAATACTAACTGACTGAATAACATGAATGTGAGAATATATACATGAACAAATAACTGTAATTAAGACCAGACTGATACTAGTACGGGTTTCTGAGTACTAATTTACTGATATCTAATATTACTGATATTGATAACTGAGTCTACTGAATACTGAGAGACTGATGTTATATTAATGATATAGGAAAGACTATTTCTGATAGTTCTGATTATGAAGAACTGGTCTGATTGAGTGTATCTGACAGTCCTGAAATTGAATATTGATAACATGGGTTTTGTATAATTAATATACTATTAACTGAGTTCATGATAATATGATTATTGTGTCTGAGTACTGATAATATGAGTGATAGTATCTGACAGTCCTGATATTGATGGAACTAGCTGATTTCCATACTGAACTGAGTTGCCTGTATCTAACAATCCAGAGATCTGTAGAACTATTGTATTTCTATTATTGAGACTGAATGACTGTATCTGACAATCTGATCTGTAACTGAAACTGCGGGAAGTAGTCATCCAACTGACATGCCCCAAATAATGCATTATAGCTGTGTTAGGGTCCATTCTATAACCCCAATTTGAAAGGTGTCAATACCACGCCACCAGTAAGGACAAGCTATGGGTGACACTCATCTGATAATGTCCTCAAAAGAGAACCGTGGAACCGTCATCTGACAGTGTTTATCCACCTCATCAACCCTCATCTGACAGTGCTGATGGCTCAACCTATGTTGGCTATAAAGTTTTAGAATGCAAGGATGACTTCTAAGAATCACACCCTCATTTGATAGTGTGTGTTCCCATCCTTGGGTTCACTCAGTGCTAATTCCTACTCCCATCTAAATAGACACTGAACATGGATTACTGAATTGAACTGGATTGAATTAACTAAGTTTTCATTGACTGACGGACTAGTACTGAGATTACTGTATTACTAAGCTTTCCTGAGTCACATGACTAACTGAGTTCTATGGATCATGTCTTGACAGAGGATATCGTGAAAATATGACACTAATTTTAGGCACACAGCTATATTTTTTGGGTACAAGTACCCCCAGGACTCGATGGGAAGAAACTGACAAAGCATGATTTACTTGAATACATGACCAACATCATAATCCATAGTACCATAAGTTCAAGATTTCATGAAGTACAAGTTCTAAAGCACCGCAATGGCTACACATATATCCATACTTCATTGACTAATACATTTCATCAAATACTCGACGTGCATAAACTTGCACATGAATGGAGATTTCATATGATTATACTAGTATGGCACTTTTTCTTCACATAGGCATTTAGTCAAACATATGGGGAGCATGTTTTGGTTATACAATCATCAACACATCTAATAATCATGGACACATCAATCAACTTGTAAATTGAAAGGGGGATTATCATGATTATTATTCAAATCTTCATATACTAGGGTAAATCATTGGAATATGTAATTTAAAACATGAAACTAAACCCCACAACATCATGAACATGAATTTTAATTCTATTTAAATCATGAACATTCATAAATACACAAATCTTGTATTTTGAAAAGAGATTCTTGAGCTTCATAAGTGAAAGGGACCCATGAATCAACACATGACATACCGTAGTGCTTGACTTTAAGAAGATTGATGGTGAAATTCTTCAGATTTGAATCTTTTATTAAAACCCTAAAGCTTATTCTTGAGAGAGTTTGAGAGAAAGTGAGTATATTTTGGTGAATTGAGGCTGAATTTCATGTTTATGGTGTTTTATGTCGTGGGGGTATGGTTTAGGGTGAGGAAAAGAACTAAAATACCCCTACGAAACCACTTCCCAGTTGCTGAAATTCTCAGCTGACGACCAAGGTTGATAAGCCGTCAGATATGTGATGGCCCGTTAGCTCAGGTTATCACTTGGAAGCTGGAATTGATGGGCTTCTTTCTAAGTCTAATGACTTAGGATGATAAGTCGTCAGATATGTAACGTCCCATCAGATATGTCGTCACTCAGTTGTCAGGCTAACATGCTGGAGTAAAATGGGTATAACTTTTTGCTCCGATATCGGATTTAGGCAAAATTGGTATCGGTGGAAAGCTAATTAAATTATCTATCTGTTGGTGGGTCATGACTAAAAAATCATAGTATAACAAGAGATATGCTTATTTGAAGTTTACTATACCAATATCCTTCCCAAGAATTCAATCGATAAGGAATGTTTTGATTCGCCTATGAGCTAGGACGTATTTGAGACCTTAATTGACATCAAACTTGATCATGAAACTATCAAATAATCATGATGTACTATTCATAAGCTTGAAATATGGTGCTAATAATAATTTGTAGTTTTTAGGTTATTACAATATCTCCCTCCTTGGGAATATTCGTCCTCGAATGAGACTGATTAGACTGAGAGAAATGATAACTGAAAGTACATACTGGACATGAACAACTGAAATATGACTAAATTACTGACATTTATCAGATTCATACTAAGCATGCATATCTGATGCATGATTTCATGACTGAGCTGATACATGAATGCATGACTAAGAGTACTGATAAGCGGATCATGCATATCTGATGTGTGAATACATGACTGAACTGACTCATGAATACATGACTAAGATTTCTAATAATTGAGTTTTCTCACAAGGAGAATGCATGTCTGATGCATGAACACATGACTGATTTGATACATGAACATATGATAGAATATGCAATGGTAAATAGATACCAAGTTTAAAATAGGATTCTAAACATGAATTAGACACCAAGTTGTAACTGAAATCTGAACATGAAACTGAAAGGCTTAAGGAAATTTTTTACCTTGAGATGAGTCTGAATTAGTGGAGAAGAGGTGAGAATACTTGGTACGCATGTTTGCTTCTGCTTTCCAAGTAGCTCTCTCAATGGACTAATTCCGCCAAAGAACTTTGACTAGCGGAACTTCTTTGTCCCTCAGTCTGCGAGTCTAGTAGTCAAGAATTTCAACTGGAATCTCTTCAAAAGAGAGGTATTTCTGAATGTCTACACCCTCAAAAGGGACTATGACTGTTGGTTTACCTATGTATTTCTTAAGCAAGGAGACATGAAATACCAGAGGCACTAAAGCTAGATCTGAAGGCAACTCAAGATCATAAGCTACTTTGCCAAAGCAACTGAGAATTTTGTAAGGGACCGACATATCGAGGACTGAGCTTTCCCCTTTTTACCGAACCTCTTCACTCCCTTCATGGGAGAGATTTTCAAACACATGAAATTTTTTACCTCATCTCGAGATCCTCTCTGAACACGCATGAACGAGAATATGAGAACATGGCTGAGTCTGTAACATATGACGTGAACTGAGTATCATGAACTAAACTGATCCTTTGAGTACATGGCTTACGGATGATATTGGAGTTAAAGGGTCAGCCTAGGGTACCCACAACTCCAAACTGGATTCATTACACAAAACAATATTGGAGGGTTTTAGGCATGATAGTTTGGGGGTTATAGAGCATCTCCCCCTTGGGACATTATGTCCCTAGAAGAATACTGACTTGACTGAGATACTGAGGAAAACTGGGATGATGCACAGGGAACCTATTTCATCTCTTAATTCACATCCACACCTTTATACTTAATTTTAAATCAATAATCTTAAATTCTTGCTTGCACTATTCAAGCCTACTGGTCTACCTTGGTACAACTATCCCCATGAATACATAATCTGATCAATTTGGATAACATTATCCTAACTCTACTACTACTAAACTCCTGGTTTTATGCTTCTACTCTAGGTCATATACTATCATAGGATTCTGAGAAGGGATCTGATGGCATATCAAATTTTGGGTTCGTGAATGAGTTCTCATGATCATGAATGAGATCTGTATAACTTTGGAACATAACGGAACTAATGGGATACTTTTGAGCTTGTGGGAAATCCCATAACTACCTACAGGGACTGTCTAAGAAAGCCCTACCCCTAGGACTTTGAGCTTCACAGTTTCTGTTACCTTAAAAGTAAAGTAGAGTTGACATGAGTAGACCATGATGAGAATCTACATAAGTTTCTAAGGGAAATTTTCTATAACACTGTCTGAAATATGAAAAAAAAATAGTTCGTAAATCATCTCATAGCCCCCTGTCCATAATTATGGTCACAACACACCCATACACAAGAATCTACTAGATACTGATTTTCAGAGTTCCTAGGAAACTATTGAACCTTAGGCTCTAATACCAAGTTTGTAACACCTCGAGTCTGGTACCCAAAATGCTACACGGAGCCCATAACCCTGAAGGACCACAAGCTAACCCATGACTGATATTTGTACCTATACACTACATAATATATGTATACAAATGCGGAAATAAAGGCTTAAAGGCCATAAGGTTCAAATTTGATAAAAACATAACATTTGGGTGGGGTATGAAATACCCAAAACAACTATAGTAAGCTGTCTGAAACATGATAGTCTGAAAAGCCTCTAACTATCTGAATAAGGAGTTGATAGGACATATCCCCAACTAACTCCGACTACTGAAATAAACTAAGTAATGAAATGATAAAATAATTATCATGTCCTCAAAGGATGAGGACTCACTACTGACTCTGACTGCTGAGTACTAAAATGCTAGTGATGCTTTGGAGCTCGTGCTTCTGAACCTATGGTATAAAACACATAGCACAAATGCGTCAGTACGTTTGAATGTACTGGCATGCATGTGAGGTAGACTGAATGCATGGGGTTCATATGCATGAACAATACTAACTAACTGAATAACATAAATGTGAGAATACATGTATGAATAAGTAACTATAACTGAGACCATACTGATACTAGTACGGGGTTCTGAGTACTGATTTACTGATGTCTAAGTTTACTGATACTGATAACTGAGTCTACTGAATACTGAGAGACTGATGCTATATTACTAACAAACAAAAGACTATTTCTAACAGTTCTGATTATAAAGAACTGGTCGGATTAACTGTATCTGATAGTCCTAAAAATGAATACTGATAAAATAGCTTTTGAATAATTAATATACTATTAACTGAGTTTGTGATAAAATGATTACTGTGTCTGAGTACTGATAAAATGAGTGACTATATCTGATAGTCCTGATACTGATGGAACTAGCTACGTTTTGTACTGAACTGAGTTGACTATATCTGAAATTCTTGAGATCTGTAGAACTATCTGAGTTTTATTACTGAGATTGAATGAATATATCTGATAGTACTGATTTGTAACTAAAACTATGGGAAGTAGTCATCTAACTGACACGCCCCAAATAATGCATTATAGCTGAGTTAGGGTCTAATCTGTAACCCTAATTAGAAGGGTGTCAATATTGCACCACCAGTAAGGACAAGCTGTGGGTGACACTCAACTGACAATGTCCCCAAAAGAAAATGGTGGTACCCTCATCTGACAATGTTCATCCACCTTATCAACCCTCATCTGATGGATTTGATGTCTCAACCTATGTTAGCTACATAGTTCTAGAATGCAAGGATGAATTCTAAGAATCACACCCTCATCTAGTAGTGTGTGTTCCCATCCTTGGGTTCACTCGATGTTAATTCCTACTCCCATCTGAATAGACACTGAACATGGATTACTAAACAAAAATGGACAGAATTAACTGAGTTTCCATTGACTGACAGAATAGTATTGAGATTACTGTATTATTGAGCTTTCTTGAGTCACATGACTAACTAAATTCTATGGATCATGGCTTGACTGAGGATATCGTGAAAACTTGATACTAACTCTAGGCACGCATCTATATTTTTTGGGTACAAGTACCCTCAGGGGTCGATGGGAAGAAACTGACAAAGCATAACTTTCTTGAATACATGACCAACATCAAAATCCATAATACAATAAGTTGGAGATTTCATGAAGTACAAGTTCTAAAGCACCACAATGGATACACGTATATTCATACTTCATTAACTAATACATTTCATCAAACACTTGACATGCATAAACTTGTACATGAATGGAGATTTCATATTATTATACTAGTATGGCACTTTTCCTTCACATAGGCATTTAGTCAAACATATGAGCAGCATGCTTTGGTTATACAATCATCAACACATCTAATAATCATGGATAGATCAATCAACTTATAAATTGAAGGAGGGGTTATCATGATTATTATGCAGGTCTTCATATACTTGGGTCAATCATTGGAATATGCAATTTAAAACATGAATCAAAACCCCACAACATCATGAATATGAATTTCAATTCTATTTAAATCATGAATATTCATATATACACAAACTTTGTATTTTGAAAAGAGATTCTTGAGCTTCATGGGTGAAAGGTACCCATGAATCAACACATGGCATACGTTAGTGCTTGACTTTAAGAAGATTAACGCTACCACCGTCAATCCATTAAAATTCTTTAGATTTGAATCTTCTATTAAAAAACACATCCACGTTAACTCTGCTTTATTTTCTCATTACTAATTACCTTCTTTAATTACTTGTTTATATTATTTTGCTTAACTTGTTTATTTACATTGCTTATAAAATATACTAAAACCTTTGATACAGAATTTCCTTAATTCCAAGAGAAGAGACATCCATTACAGTATTATCATTTAGTCTTTTGTAATTTATTACCATTCTAGCTTTTTCTCTTACTATTTTACTAAGGTTTCTTACTATGAAAGTTGTTGACCTATGTCTTGATGTAGATCTTCTAATTATTCCTAATTCTAATAGCTCTTTTACTTATATTTCAAAGTCTTTAAGGTCTTCAATTGTAGCCTCTATAGATGTTGTTTTTATAGTATATTCTAGATTAATTATTTCTAATTTACAGGTAATTTGATAGGAGTCCTTATGTTGCAGGAGTTTTTCTTTGATTATCTCGAGCTTATCTAGGATTTGTATTATGTTTTCTAAGTCTTTTTGATCTTTATTACTCCTATCTGTTGTATACCCTTCTTAAAATTGTATAATTTTGTCTCCATTTATATTAAAGTATAGTCTTTTTCTATTTCTTATACTAGTAAATATTATAATTCTTCATACATTGTTGTCTTTTTATTGTCATTGCATGTACAATTTTCTCCTTTATCACATTCTAGGATTTTTTTCCGGTTGGATTTTTTCTGATTTTATTTGATCAATTGAGCTTTCGATTCTTTCTTCTGTCTTATCTTTAAGAAAATGATATTTAGTTGGCAGGGGTTGTGTCTGTACTGATGAGTGAGTAATATTACTGGCGAATATTACCAATTTTTTTGTAACAAGACATCCGCCATTATTTTGTATCATAAAATCTAATCCTAAGACAAAGTCTATTTTTATGTTTAAATCTCCAACTAGTATTTTAATAAGTGTATATGATGGTTGGTAGAATTTTTCAAAAGTATTGATAAAACTTACCTTTGCTTTTGGTATATAGTTTGTATAGGTAGTATAGGTTCCGTCCATTTGCATGGATATTTGAGGTTTTGGCAATTTTTCAATTAATTTTGATGGTAAGATTCTACTATTTAAAATGCTTTTTGTACATCCTGAATCAACTATAGCTAATGCCTGGAACTCATAGTGTTGAATTTTTATTCATGCTAAAACTTTGACTATACTTATCTTCTTTTCTTCATTACATACCATTCCTTTATACGGTAAATTCATTGATTTTTTCTGTTTAACTCTATTATTTTCAAAAAATGTATTTAATAATTCTACCTTTACTAAATCTTCTTCTCTAATTATCTCTTTACTGTACACTCTTATCTCTAATTTTCTTAGTCTTTCTTATAATTCTAATATTTTGTCTTTTGTTGTTCTAGTTATTGGTTCCTTGTTGTCAAATTTATTTAAATTACGGATTGATTTTGGAGTTTCTAAGACTTATGATGCTTTCTCTATACATTTTATGCATCCTTCCTTGTAACATTTCCTACATTTTGCCCTTTTATTTTTACTTGGAAACCAGTTACAAAAACAACATTGATTACTGTTTAATTTTTTTCCTCCTTCAAATTCATGTTCACAATCTTCTATCAAATTTACTAAATCATAATAGTCCGAGTTTGTCTTTTCTAATCCTATTTCATTTCTAAATTCCCTTCTCCAGAATCTGAAGAATCAGATTTATTTATTTCTTCTTCAAAGATTTCCATACTTCTAATAGTGTATATACTTTCATTATCTGACATATATTCTTCTACATTTATTAAATTTTCATTTACATCTTCTATTAATTGTGCAGTCCTATATCAATTATTGATTTTTTAGACAAGTATTTTCTAAGTGCTCTATGCTACCGCAGGTAAATCATTCTAATTTATTTTTGTAGGTTCTACTGATGTTATATTTTCTTACATGTTTATTCTTATCTAGGTGTGGCTTCCTTGCAATTGATCTTCTTAAATAATATTTCTTCTTCGGACGATAGTCTTTTTTATATGCCTTTCTATATTTACTCTTTTTATAATCTTGGTCATAATATTGTGTAGTATATATGTTTTTACAAAAATCTGTATAACTTGTTTTTAATTGTTTCTGTATTTGTATATTTGTATATTTTTCTCGTAATACATCCATTACATGTATTCTTTATCCTCTTGACCATGGGTTGTTTGAGTTTTGTATTACTCCTTCTCTTTAGGACCATGTTTCTTATATCTCTCTTCCTCGAGCCCCTGCCAATTTATTAAATAATCTAGATCCTGGAATCTGATCAAACGAGTTTACACTAATTGTGCAATAATAAAAGTAATCATTTAGAAATTCTTTAATCCTTGACCAATTATTAATACTTAATTGCTCTAAATTTATTAGGGCTTTTTGCTGCAATACCACTAATCCACCATTGGAATCTTCTCCTGTTAGTAGAGTATGTACTTTATTTACAAAATTATATGGATTTGAGCCTAGTTCTACTAATTCTTGAAAGTCTTGTGGGAATACTATCTTATAAGCTTCCCAAAGTGCTTTAGTAATTTCTCATAGAAATGTTTCTAAATATCTATACATAATTTCTACATTTGGCTCTTGATTACCCTGTATATGTTGTATGTAGTCTGCTACGACTACATTTTTCAATATGTCTATTACATTATTCCATGTCTGAGGGTCATGAGTTGGTAAATTTAGAATTTTTTCTTTATTACCAACTTCTTGTAATCTAATGGGTTCTTCTATTGGCATTCTTCTCCCTCTAGGTTTTATGTTTTGTTCTGCTTGAATGCCTGGGTTTGTTCTGAATACTCTATATCTTGGTAAATTTATATTGTTACTGGTACTCTTTGCATACCGGTTGTTCTCTGGAAAGGACTTGCAGTGCTTGTTGCACTTTCCATAAATTCTTTTATACTTTCGTCTATGCTATAAATCGATTCTGAGTCTTCACTTTTTTGTTCCTTTTTACGTCTATAACCATAATTGTCTATTCTTAATTCATATTTTATTAAATGTTCTTTCATTGCTTCAATTTTAAGTTCCCTAATTTATAACCTGTGCATTTAAATACGCTTTTACTATTTATTTCGTATAGGACTTCTGCTTTCATTATGGCCTTATTTACTTTAAAACCTTCTTCTAATATTTCTATATTCATGAAATTAGTGTTCTCACATTCTTCAATCTTTTCCTCAGTTTCACTTTCATTTGTATATATATAATCTATAAATATTACTGAGGTGTCTCCTTTCTTATTAATATACATTAAATGATCTGTGGGTTTTAATATTTCTTTCTCACTGAAATTTTCTAAATTCCATTATACTTACTACATCATCTATCTTTAGGTTAAATTTTATACTACTATCAGTGGCAATTTTTCCTATAAATCCTACACATATTAATAAATTATTTCCATTATTCATTTCTTCGTATCCTTTAGTCTGAATACATATCTTTATATATTTTCCAAATTCTAAAGAATTTATCATATAATCTAGACTACAATAAAAAAAGTCCTCCATTTGTCGACATGTCGACTTCTGTTATTCCTATTATGGATCTTTTCAAGTCTAACCATCTATTATCATATATTGTAAATAATACCTTAGTTCCTAGATTTTTTCTAGTTAGGCCTTTTAATCCTACTACTATGAGTCCCATATGCATGAGGCTCATGTTTGATTTTTCAATTTATCTTAAAGATTTTGGACTTATTAAATTTACACTAGCACAATCATTTCCAATTACGCATAATTGCTCTTCCCTATAATGTTTATATAACTGTGCCATTGAAATATTCCTTCATTGTATAAAGTCTTAATACTTAATAATTTTAATTTGTTTTGTTGAAAAAGTTGTATATCTTTGTCTACGTCTACTATTTCTTCTAGTTGTTGTCTTGAATTCATTTTGGGTCTATTTATGATTCTTGATAACTGTAACACCCCAATTTTCTGAACCGGAATGCTACACGGTTCTCATGACCCCGATGAACCACAAGCTAACCCATGACTGATATCTGTACCTGTACATTGCATAACATACATGTAATATGCGGAAAACATAAACAATAGACCATAAGGTTCAACTAAAATAATTATAACATCCATGTGGGTGAAAAATACCCAAGATAACTAAAGTCTAAATCAAAATTGAACTAAATCTGAACTTTATCTGAAAGCCTCGAAGTACTGACTGAATAAGGATTTGAAGGAACATGTCTCCAACTAAATCCGTAAACTAAAAACTAACTAAAATAATAAATAAATCGAATCATATCATCCTCGAATGAAGAGGACTCACTGCATCTCTGTATACTGGAATGCGAATGCTACTGCTGGTATGGAACTTGTCTCTCTGAACCTATGGTGTAACATGAAAAGAAAGCACCATAGCGCAAATACGTCAGTACAACTGGAGTACAGAGTATACGAGTGAGGTAGGCTAAATGAAAAGGGTTTACATGCATGAGCAATGCTAACTGACCGACTAATATGAACGTGAGAGTGCAAACATACATACATAATAACTGGAAACGTAAATACGTAATAGTGTATTTGTACGCTAATACATGATTTATTGATTTCTGACATGATAGAAACTATGGTTCTGCCAACATGGGTGACTGTGTTTGACAGTCCTGGGTCTGATGGAACTATTTGTGTTTCGTACTATAACTGAATTTGACAGTATCTGGTAGTCCTGGTATACTAATATCTAAAGAACTATCTGAGTTCTTTTACTGAGAATCAACCTAAAACTGTGGGAGGTAGTTGTTTAACCGACATGCCCCAATAATGCATATAGCTAAGTTGGGGTCCAATCTCTGCCCCGACTGGAGGGGTGTTAATACCGCGCCACTGGTAAGGATAGTTGTGAGTAACCCTCATTTGGCAGGTACTCAAATGAGAACTGTGGGAACCCTAAACTGATAGGTTAAGCCACCTCATCAACCCTAGTCTGACAGGTTAAGATGTCTCAACCTACGCTGGCTATGTAGTTCTGGAACACAAAGATGACTGCTAAGAATCACACCCTAAACTGGCAGGTGAGTTCCCATCCTTGGGTTCACTCGGTGCTAACTTCTACTCCCATCTAAAGAGATTGAACATGATTTAACTAACTTTACATGGACTGAGTAACTAACTTACATTGATAGACGAAATAGCACTACTATCTGAGATTTTGCTAAGATCATGAGATTTCGGAGGTTTCCTGAGTCACATGACTGACTGAGTTCTATAGATCATGGATTGACTGAGATTATCGAGGTAATATGACTTGGATCTAGGTATACAACTATATTTTTGGGTACAAATACCCCCAAGACTCGATGGAAGGAAACTAACACACATGACATGACTTGATCACAAGATTGGAGTTCACAATTCATAATATCATAAGTAGGGGATAATATACCACATGTAGTTTTCAACATCTTATGCATGGTAGGGAGTTTATGGGATATATTTCATGTACAAATTGTATCACTTCATTATCATAAATGCTTCATACCATAACAATAGCAACAAAACAATGACATGGAATTCATATTGAATTATATAATTAACATGGACTTGTCATGTAGATAATATGGGAACATGTAAACATGAAATTTCTAGCATTCTAAGCATTTTATCAAACACCTTGCAACCATTCTTTAAGGCATAGGTGTGTTCATGAATTTCACCATATTAAACTACTCAAATTCATGGGTTCTAACTACACGATCATAACCTTCATGAAAATTCATCAAATTACTACTCTATAGCACAAACAACAACTATCAAAATGAATACAATCATATCACCACAAAATATTTATGATTTGGTATTTAAAGATTGATTCTTGAACTCCAGGGATGAAAGGAATTCGTGGATGAACACTACGCATACCTGACTCAGGGTTCTTGACGTTTTTGAACTTAAAGGGTTTGAAATCCTTTGATTCTTAAAGAGGATTGGTCTTGTTCTTGGAGATTAAATTTAGAGAGAAACCCTAGTTTTTGTTTGTGAAATAATAATGAGCAAAATGACTGAATTCGGACTCATCTGGGTATATATAGGCAAGTGGTAAGTGACCAAAATACCCCTATTAAAATGACCTGGAAATAAACAAAACGTGGCGTGTGACGGTACGACTAACGGTCCATCAGGCACTTGACGGTCCGTCACTTAGCTCGTCAGACGTGGACCAGAAATGGGGTTCACTAGATAAGAGTTGACGGCCTGGATGATGGTCCATCACAACTTTGACAGTTCGTCAACTCGTTCATCAATCCTTATCTAGTACGTGGCTCAACTGCCTTGGCTGTTATGGTCAAAGTGGCGGTCCGTCACTTATGTGGTGGTCCATCAACTTGGCCGTCATACCTGGGCATTTCCGACATTTCTAAGTAAAACATCCATAACTTCCTCGTTTGATGTCGGATTCGGACAAAATTGTTACCGTTGGAAAGCTAACTCAATTTCCCACGTGATACAAAGTGAAAATATAAAAAATACCACGTGTACAAAGATATTTTTGCATTTTAAAGTAAGTTCTAGCATCCTTGAGATGATTTCTAGCTAGGAAAAAGGCACTGGTGTTACAATATATCTCCCTTGAGAATATTCGTCCTCGAATAGAACTGACTGAGAGGGGAAACAATAATCTGAACATGAGTGCTGGAACATGATCTTATGACTAATAAACTGAATGTGTTGTACTGAACATGTATATCTGATGCACGTATAACTCATTCATGAATGCATGACTGAGGTTCTCACAATGAGAATGCATATCTGATGCATGATTATTTACTGGACTGATACATGTATACATGATTGAATATGCAATGGTACTTTATACCAAATTTGTGATGGAACATAAACACGAAATGAAATATCAAGTTGTATTGAATGCTGAACGTGAAACTAAATAAGCTTAAAGAAGACTGTTACCTTGATCTTGATCTGGGTTGGCGGAGAAAAGGTGAGGGTACTTGGTACGTATTTATGCTTGCTCTTCCCAAGTAGCTCCCTTAACGGACTAATTTTTCCAAAGAACTTTGAACGAACTGACTGGAGATCTACACCTCCTACCACAGAGAGCTTCGAATAGAGCCATCTGAATAATGGAATGATAGTTATTGTTGCATGCAAACTCAATCAGAGGCAAGTGGTCATCCCAACTTCTTTTAAAATCAATTGTACACACCTGTAGTATATCTTCAAGAGTCTGAATGGTCCTCTCTGCTTGACCATTTGTCTAAGGATGAAAGGTGGTACTGAGATGAACTTGGGTACCAAAACCCTTTTAGAATGCTTTCCAAAATTAAGAGGTGAACTGTGTACCTCTTTCTGAGATGATAGATAATAAAATACCGTATAATCTGACCAACTCCCTGATATAGAGTTTGGCGTAATCCTCGGCTGAATAAGATGTATGAACTAGAAGTAAATGAGCTGACTTGGTCATTCTGTCTACAATGACCCAAACTGAATTATACTGATAAAGAGTTCGAGGCAAACCCGTCATGAAATTGATGTTCACTTCTTCCCACTTCCAAGTAGGAATGGTGAACTCCTGCATGGACCCACTAGGTTTCTAATGCTCTATCTTAACCTGCTGAAATATAGAGCACCTAGCCATAAACTCTGCAACATCTTTTTTCATCCCACTCCACCAATAGATCTCCACAAGTCGCGGTACATCTTAGTGGCCCCTGGATGAATAGAGTATCGTGTACCATGCGCCTCTGCAAGAATTCGCTTTCTCAAGTCATCTACACCTGGAACACACAGACGACCCTGACAACAAAGAACACCATCTCCCTCTTAGGAGAAAGCCTCTACTTTCTGATTCTGAACTGACTCTTTTAGCTTGACAAGGCTGGGATCCCTGTCTTGCTTTTCTTTTACCTCGAAAACTAGAAATGACTCTGAACTACTTTGAACACATACACCACCCTCTGAAGATTCGACTAAGAGAACGCCTAGTCTGGCAAGATGATGAATTACCTAGGATATCTTCTTCTTACCATCCTCTATGTGAGAAATACTACCCATGGAGAGTCTACTAAGAGCATCGGCCACAACGTTGGCCTTGATCGGATGATAAAGATCACTCATGTCACAATCTTTTAAAGTTTTAACCACCTTCTCTAATGAAGATTGAGATCTTTCTAAGAAAAGACATACTGGAGACTCTTATGATCTGTGAAGACATCTACATGAACTCTGTATAGATAATACCTCCAAATCTTTAAGGTAAATACTACTGCTTCTAACTTAAGATCATGAGTAGGATAATTTTTCTCATGGGTCTTTCGCTATCTATAGACGTAAGCTATAACCTTACCATTCTGCATAAGGACACAACCTAAACCCACTATGGACGTATCACAATAGACTACAAAACCGTCTAAACCATCTAGAAGAGTTAGAACTGGGCTGAGGTAAGTCGAGTCTTCAACTCTTGAAAACTCTTCTTGCAAGAATCTGACCACTGAAACTTAACCTTCTTCTAAGTCAATCTGGACATAGAAGATGTAATAGAAGAAAATCCCTCAACAAAGCATCTGTAATAGCCAGCAAAACCCAAGAAACTCCTAATATCTAATGGAGAGACAGGGCGAGGCTAATTTCTTACTGCTTTGGTCTTCTGAGGATCTACTTTAATGCCATCACCAGAAATAATATGGACAAGGAATGCTACTGATCTTAGCAAAAATTCACACTTACTGAACTTGGCGAACAACTGATGATCTCTAAGAGTCTGAAGAATAATTTTGAGATGTCTGATGATCACGCTCTATGCAATAATAGACTAGAATATCATCTATGAAGACAATGACGAATATGTCCAAGTACTGCATGAACACCTGATTCATCAAGTCTATGAAAGCTGTAGGGGCATTGGTAAGACCAAAGTACATGACTAGAAATTCAAAGTGACCATATTGAGTACGGAAAGTTGTCTTCAGGATGTCATATTCTCTAACTTTAAGTTGATGATAGCCTAATCTGACGTCTATCTTGGAGAAATAACTGGCACCCTAAAGCTGGTCAAACAATTCATCTATTCTAGGAAGTGGATACCTGTTTTTGACCGTGACTTTGTTGAGCTGACAATAATCAATACACATCCTGAGAGAACCGTTTTTCTTGTGCACAAATAAGACTAGTGTACCTCATGGGGATACACTGGGAATTCCTTATCTATGAGATCCTTCAACTGATCTTTCAGTTCTTTGAGTTCTACTGGTGTCATTCTGTATGGCTGGATAGAAATAGGTTGAGTATCTGGGAGAAGGTCTATGCCGAAGTCTATTTCCCTTTTAGGAGGAATTCCTGGAAGATATGTGGGAAAGACGTCTGAACATTCATTAACAACTGGAACTAATTCAAGGCTAGGAGATTTGGAACTGGAATCTTTAACATGCACGTGATGATACACACACCCCTTAGAAATCATTCTCCTTGCTCGAAGGTAGGAAATAAGTTGACCCCTGAAAGATAAAGTACTACCCTTCCACTATAGGATGGGATCATTCGAGAACTAAAATTAAAATATCTGGGTTCTATAGTCGACTGTGGCATAGCAGGAATGAAGCCAATCCATGCCAAGAATGACATCAAAATCAGTCATCTCTAATTCGACTAAATCTGCTGACATGGATTTCTGAAATATCATAACCGGACAGTTCCTGTATATCCGTCGAGCTATGATGGTTTTACCCACTAGGGTAGAGACTGAAAAGGGCTCTACTAAAATTTTAGGACAGATTTTGAAATCGCCTGCTATGTATAGAGTGACAAAAGACAAAAATGTACCTGGATCTAGAAAAGCGTAAACATGAACATGGAAAATCTGTAACGTACCAGTAACGACATTAGGAGAATTTTCCTGATCCTATCGATTCTGAAAAGCATAGAGTCTGTTTGGGTGTTGTCTACTAGTAGCACTGGAAGTGGCACTCTGCTGGTTCGAGCGACCAGACTGAGTTGTGGAATGATTTTGCTGACCCTGGTAACTGGACTAAGCACAATCTCTGACTCTGTGGCCTGGCTTTCCATAACCGAAACAAACATTACTACCGGATCTGCAAACACCCTGGTGGTTCTTACCACAATTTTGACATAAGGGATTAGTTCGGGTATTACTAACACTTCCCTGAGATTTAGAGTCGGGTGCCCTATCTCTGAACATAGGAGTGGAGCACTGGCTGAAGAATAAACTAGAGCTGATGACTTGGGATAAAACTGGGAATGATTTCTTCCCTCTGATTTGGGCTGAGCAAAACTAAAACTGTCTGATCTTGCTCTCTTATTCTGCCTTTCCCTAGCCCTAACCTTTTGCTCCTCCATTTACTGAGCATGGGTCATGAGCTTGGATAAAGTCATAACACTATTCAGCATTGCAGATCTATACTTATTTACCATGCTATCATTCACTCTTGACACGAACTTGCTCATCTTAACCCTGTTATCTGCAACAACATGAGGGGCATATCTGGCTAGCTGAGTAAATCTGAGAGAATACTCCCTAACCTTCATGTTTCCATGCCTGAGGTTAATAAACTCAAGAACTTTGGCCTCCCTTAGCTCTTGGGGAAAGAATCTATCTAACAAAATCGTGACAAATTCCTCCCACTCTATAGGACCTGCATTCTCTAACCTCTCAGACTTCCACTATTTGTACCAAGTGTGAGCAATATCCTGTAACTGGTATGTGGCTAACTCGGCGCTCTGAACAGAAGTAACTCCCATGATGTCAATGACCTTCTGGACTTGGTCAATGAACTCCTGAGGGTCTTCATCAGACTTAGACCCGAACAAACATGGAGGGTTCATTCGGGTGAAGTCCCAAATTCTAGCTGCTGTGGAATTGGCCACTGGATTGGCCAGAATAACTGGTGGACATTCATTCTTGGGAGCCACAGACTAAGCAAGTGTTGGGAATGCGACTCTAAACTCCGTATAAGAAACATACCCACCCAAAGAGTCTACGGGCTGAGGAACTGGCTGGTTTCTTCTCTTTGGAGCATATTCTGGAATAAGAGAAGAACGAACTAGACTAAGAGTTTAACTTGAGATTATGCTCACTAGCATGAAATGAATACTTAAAGAAGGGAAACTATTCCTAAAACATCTTATAGCCTCCTGAACATAAACGTGGCGCTCAACACACAGAAGTACAAGACTCTACTAGATGCAGCTTTCAGACTTCCTAGGACTCTATTGAACCTTAGGATTTGATACTAAGTTTGTAACACCCCGATTTTCTAAACCGAAATGCTACATGGTGCTCATGACCCCGAGGGACCTCAAGCTAACCCATGACTGATATCTGTACCTGTACATTGCATAACATACATGTAATATGCAAAAAACATAAATAATAGACCATAAGGTTCAACTGAAATAATTATAACATCCATGTGGGTGAAAAATACCCAAGATAATTGAAGTCTGAATCAAAACTGAACTAAATCTGAACTGTATCTGAAAGCCTCGAAGTACTGACTGAATAAGGATTTGAAGGAACATGTCTCCAACTAAATCCGTAAACTAAAAACTAACTAAAATAATAAATAAATCGAATCATATCATCCTCTAATGAAGAGGACTCACTGCAGCTCTGTATACTGGAATGCGAATGCTACTGCTGGTCTGGAACTCGTGTCTCTAAACTTATGGTGTAACATAAAAAGAAAGCACCATAGCGCAAATGCGTCAGTACAACTGGAGTACAGAGTATACGAGTGAGGTAGGCTAAATGAAAAGGGTTTACATGCATGAGCAATGCTAACTGACCGACTAATATAAATGTGAGAGTGCAAACATACATACATAGTAACTGGAAACATAAATACGTAATAGTGGATTTGTACGCTAATACATGATTTATTGATTTCTGACATGACAGAAACTATGGTTCTGTCAACATGGGTGACTGTGTCTGACTGTCCTGGGTCTGATGGAACTATTTGAGTTCCGTACCATAACTGAATTTGACAGTATCTGGCAGTCCTGGTATACTAATATCTAAAGAACTATCTGAGTTCTTTTAATGAGAATGAACCTGAAACTGTGGGAGATAGTTGTTTAACCGACGTTCCCCAATAATGTATATAGCTAAGTTAGGGTCCAATCTCTGCCCCGACTGGAGGGGTGTCAATACCGCGCCACTGGTAAGGATAGTTATGAGTGACCCTCATCTGGCAGGTACTCAAATGAGAACCGTGGAACCCTAAACTGATAGGTTAAGCCACCTTATCAACCCTAGTTTGATAGGTTAAGATGTCTCAACCTACACTGGCTACGTAGTTCTGGAACACAAGGATGACTACTAAGAATCACACCCTAAACTGGCAGGTGAGTTCCCATCCTTGGATTCACTCAGTGCTAACTTCTACTCCCATCTGAAGAGACTGAATATGATTTAACTGACTGTACATGTACTGAGTAACTGACTTGCGTTGACTGACAGAATAGCACTACTATCTGAGATTTTGCTGAGATTATGAGATTTCGGAGGTTTCTTGAGTCACATGACTGACTGAGTTCTATAGATCATGGCTTGACTGAGATTATTAGGGTAACGTGACTTGACTCTAGGCATACAACTATATTTTTCGGGTATGAATACCCCCAGGACTCTATGGAAGAAAACTAACACACATGACATAACTTGATCACAAGATTGGAGTTCACAATTCATAATATCTTAAGTAGGGAATAATATGCCACATGTAGTTTTCAACATCTTGTGCATGGTAAGGAGTGCATGGGATATATATCATGTACATATTGTATCAATTCATTATGATAAATTCTTCATACCACAACAATAGCAACAAAATAATGACATGAAATTCATATTGAATAATATAATTAACATGGACTTGTCATGTAGATAATATAGGACCATGTAAATATGAAATTTCTAGCATTCTAAGCATTTTATCAAACACTTTTCATGCATTCTTTAAAGCATAGGTGTGTTCATGAATTTCACCATATTAAACTACCCAAATTCATGGGTTCTAACTACATGATCATAACCTTCATGAAAATTCATCAAATTACTACTTTATAGCACAAACAAAAACCACCAACATGAATACAATCATATCACCACAAAACATTTATGATTGGGTATTTAAAGATTGATTCTTGAACTCCACGGACGAAAGGAATCCGTGGATGAACACTACGCATACCTGACTCAGGGTTCTTGACATTTTTGAACTTGAAGGGTTTGAAATCCTTTGATTCTTGAAGAGGATTGGGTCTTATTCTTGGAGATTAAATTTAGAGAGAAACCCTAGTTTTTTTTGTGAAATAATAATGAGCAAAATGACTAAATTCGGACTCATCTGGGTATATATAGGCGAGTGGTAAGTGACCAAAATACCCCTGCTAAAATGACCAGTAAATAAATTGAACGTGGCGTGTGATGGTCTAACTGACGGCCCGTCGAACGTGGACCAGAAATGGGGTTCACTGGATAAGAGTTGATGGCCTGGATGATGGTCCGTCACAACTTTGACGGTCCATAAACTCGTTCGCTATCCAGTACGTGGCTCAACTGCCTTGGCTGTGACTGTCAAAGTGGCGGTCCATCACTTATGTGGTGGTTCGTCAACTTGGCCATCATACTTGGGCGTTTCCGACAGTTCTAAGTAAAATATCCATAACTTCCTCGTCTGATGTCGGATTTGGAAAAAATTGGTATCGTTGAAAAGTTAACTCAATTTCCCACGTGATAGTAAGTGAAAATATCAAAAATACCACATGTACAAAGATAGGTTTGCATTTTAAAGTAAGTCCTAGCATCTTTGAGATGATTTCTAGCTAGGAAAAAGGCACGGGTATTACAATAACATGTTTGTTGTTAATATTTCTTGGGTAAACCTTGGTCTTGGTCTACTTAGGGGGGCTGAAAAAACGTCCATGGTTTTGGTTTAGTTATTTTAGCTTCTTTTAATTATTTTTGAGGGGTTATTTCTATCTTTTTTTAGTTGCTCTATTAATTTGTCTATAGTTTTATCTTGACTGTCTCTTCGTTTTTCTTCTTTTATGTTTTTATTAATTTCTAATAGTAATAAAATTATAATATTATTTTGTTTTATTATTAAAGAGTGTTTTTCCTTGGGGTTGGTGATCTAATAATCCTTCGGGATTTGGTTGAATTTGTGCAGCCTTTTGTAATATTGCTAGATAAAGTTTATCCTGTAGTATATCATTCATAAGAGTATTATATATCTTATTTGGTTAATTTCTTTTCATACTTCTTGTAATACTAGCTTTATTTCAGGATTTTCTAGGTTACCCTTGTCTTTATTATTTTAAACTTTGAAATTTTTTCTAACTTTGCTTGTTGGTTCTTTAGGAAATCAAATTTAATTCTATTTTACTTAACAAATTCTTTTGTTTGTTTTGCAAGTCTTCTAATATCTCTAGAGTTTTTAATATTTTTGTATTTTCTTTTTGAACATTTTCTCCTAGCTTTATTATAAAGTCTGTAGTAGTATTTAGTTGTGGATTATCTCCATGTAATATATATTCTCCGTTGTTAAAATTACACTTAATAAGAGAACTGTCTTTTAAACGTCTGTTTTTCTTTTCAGTTTGGATTGTTAGATCTAAATATTCAAATTTCTTTAAATTATCAATTTTTACACTACTATTTTTTTTATCCTAAAGGTATTTTGCTAGTACAGTGGTTTCTAATGGTTTTATTCTATAATTTCTGTAGTCTAATACTTTCAAATTTACGCTTAAACAAATTTTTACGGTCTACACAGTTTACTAATGTTATAAGGTCTGAGATTATAATAGCTTCTGATAATTCTATAACTTCTAATATTTCTATTTGATTTATTAATATTTGTTCTTTTCCAAAATTTTGTTTCTTAGTTTTATTTCTTTATATAATCGATTATATTCTCCTTGTATTTGTCTCGCAAAAGGATGTGTTTTCATATGCTTTTACTTATTTTTATCCTAAAGGAATATTACTATGTTACGCCGTCTCTTTAGATAACTTATCCTTCTATTGTAATATGTTATGTTGGTTCTATGTCCATGTAAATCCCATGTTATTTCACTTAAATATTCTTTGAAAAATTCTGATTGCTATGTTTCTAGAGTTGCTAATAAGTCTAGATAGTTACTCAAAACTATTTCTTCTGCTACTTTGTCTGCCCTCTTTTTTATTTCTTCATTTAAAAGCCAGTATCTGAATCCTTTATCGTTAGCAAAAGGATGTCTTTTCATTTATTATTATTCAAGACCTAAGATGCTTTATCAATTCGTACTCTAAATCGGATATTATGGTGATTAGATTATCTAGTCTTCTCGGATCTTCTTTTGTATAATTTAGTCTTTTATATTCTAAGTAAAAACTATATAAATTATTCTTGATTTCTTCTAACGATCTTGTATTTCTATGAGGTGTGTTCATTAAGATAAATAAAAAGGCCTAACTAGAAAAAATCTAGAAACTAAGGTATTAGTTACAATATATGATAATAGATGGTTATACTTGAAATGATTCATAATAGGAATAACAGAAGTAGACATGTCGACAAATGGAGGACTTTTTTATTGTAGTCCATATTTTATGATAAATTCTTTAGAATTTGGAAAATATATAAAGATAGGTATTCAAACTAAAGGATAAGAAGAAATGAATAATGGAACTAATTTATTAATATGTGTAGGATTTATAGGAAAAATTGTCACTAATAGTAGTATAAAATTTAATCTAAATATAGATGATGTAGTAAGTACAATGGGAAATAAAGGAATTAAATTAATAAAGCCTTTAAAGATAAATCCAGAAGAATATGCAGGATTAGAATGGAATTTAGAAAACTTCAGTAAGAAAAAAAATTAAAACCCAGAGATCATTTAATGTATATTAATAAGAAAGAAGACACCTCAGTAAGATTTACAGATTACACATATACAAATGAAAGAGAAACTGAGGAAGAGATTGAAGAATGTGAGAACACTAATTTCATGAATATAGAAATATTAGAAAAAGGTTTTGAAGTAAATAAGGCCATAAAGAAAGAAGAAGTCCTATACGAAATAAATAGCAATAGCGTATTTAAATGCACAGGTTGTAAATTAGGAAACTTAAAACTTGAAGAAATGAAAAAACATTATATAAAATGTGAATTAATAACAGATAATTATGGTTATACAGGTAAAAAGGAACAAAAAGGTGAAGACCCAGAATTGATTTATAGTATAGACAAAAGTATAAAAGAATTTATGGAAATACATCAAGCACTGCAAGCCCTTTCCAGAGAACAACCAGTATGCAAAGAGTACTAGTAACAACAAGAAATTTACCAAGATATAGAGTATTCAGAACAAACCCAGACATTATACCAGAACAAGACATAAAACTTAGAGGGAGAAGAATACCAATAGAAGAACCCATTAGATTAAAAGAAGGTGATAATAAAGGAAAAATTCTAAATTTACCAACTCATGACCCTCAGGCATGGAATAATGTAATAGACATATGGAAAAATGTAGTAGTAGCAAACTGCATACAATATATACAGAGTAACCAAGAAATAGATGAAGAAATTATGTACAGATATTTAGAAACATTTCTAGGAGAAAGTACTAAAGCACTTTGGGAAGCTTATAAGATAATATTCCCACAAGACTTTCAAGAATTAGTAGAACTAGGCTCAAATCCATACAATTTTGTAAACAAAGTACATACTCTACTAACAAAAGAAGATCCCAATAGTGGATTAGTGGTATTGCAGCAAAGTACATACTCTACTAAGTATTAATAATTGGTCAAGGATTAAAGAATTTCTAAATGATTACTTTTATTATTGAACAATTAGTGAGAACTCATTTGATCAAACTCTAGGATCTAGATTATTTAATAAATTACCAGGGGCTCTATGAAGGGAAATAGAAGAAAAATGGTCCAAAAGAGAAGGAGTAATACAAAATCCGAACAACCCATGGTCAATAGGACAAATAATACAACATGTAATAGATGTATTACAAGAAAAATATACAAATATATAGATAGAAAAAATATTAATAAGAAGTGATACAGATTTTTGTAAAAACATATATACTACATAACATTATGACCAAGATTATAAAAAGAAGAAATATAGAAAGGCATATAAAAAAGACTATCGCCTGAAGAAGAAATATTTTTTAAGAAGATCAATTGCAAGACAGTCATACCTAAATAAGAATAAACATGTAAAAAAATATACCACCAGTAGAACCTACAAAAATAAATTAGAATATTTTACCTGCGGTAGCATAGAGCACTTAGAAAATACTTGTCCAAAAAGAATCGATAATACATCTAGGAATGCATAATTAATAGAAGATATAAATGAATTTAATAAATGTAGACGAATATATGTCAGATAATGAAAGTATATACTCTATTAGAAGTATGAAAATCTTTGAAAAAGAAATAAATAAATTTGATTCTTCATATTCTGGTGAAGAGGAATTTATAAATGAAATAGGAATAGAAAAGACAAACTCGGACTATTATGATTTAGTAAATTTGATAGAAGAAAGTAAACATGAATTTGTAGAAGGAAAAGGATTAGACAATAATCAATATTGTTTTTGTAAGCGGTGTCCAAGTAAAAACAAAAGGGCAAAATGTAGGAAATGTTACAAGGAAGGATGCATAAAATGTATAGAGAAAGCATTAGAAATCTTAGAAACTCTAAAATCAACCCATAATTTAAATAAATGTTGCAATGAGGAACCAATAACTAGAACAACAGAAGCCAGAATATTAGAATTAGAAGAAAGACTAAGAAAATTAGAGATAAGTGTGTACAGTAAAGAGATAATTAGAGAAAAAGATTTAGTAGAGGTAGAATTATTAAATACACTTGTTGAAAATTATAAAGTTAAACAGAAAAACTCAATGAATTTACCATTTGAAGGAATGGTATGTAATGAAGAAAAAAAGATAAGTACAGTCAAAGTTTTAGCAAGAATAAAAATTCAGGATTATGAGTTCCAGACATTAGCTATAGTTGAATCAGGATGTACAAAAAGCATTTTAAATAGTAGAATTTTACCATCAAAATTAATTAAAAAATTGCCAAAACCTCAA
>NC_061120.1:174180791-174181459 GCF_002878395.1 Capsicum annuum | reverse complement strand
AAATACAAATCAACCCAACCCACACCCTCTTCAATCCAAATCAACCACTCTCTTCTCTCTCTCGACAGCTTCTCTCAACTCTCTCCCAACCAGCAGTTCTGCAAAATTTTTCCCTTTAACCCCCGACGAAAAATAGTTGGGCTTCGAGTTCCCCTCTTTAATTTAATCAACCTGTCTCTCATCTCTCTCTCGATAGCTTCTCTAACTCTCTCACAACCAACTATTCTGCAAATTTCTTATTTCAATACTCGGTGACTTCAATATCTGACTACAAATAGTTGGAATTCTATTTCCTTTTCGACTTCAATCGACGTGACAACCTTGCTCTTCGACCACAACAACTTTGAATTCATCATCGGTCCTTTTCTTCTTTCACAGGTAAAAATTTATGGCCTTTTTAGTTTTGAAGAAAACGAGGAACTTGATCCAATTTCTCTTATAGTATTTGTTAACAATTTCAATATTTGTTGCACTAATTTGAAATGCGATCTAAATAAAACTCTAATTTTTGATATTTTTTCTCTTCTCTTCTCTTTTCGAAGTGAATTATGATATTTTGTTGTTTGTTGCATTTTTTTGAAGTTTGATTTTTATTGTTTGTGTTTATAAAAACAAAAGGACAATTTGATTTGATTTGTTCTGTTCTTGTTCTTGGTAAAAATGGTGAA
>NC_061120.1:174160481-174180691 GCF_002878395.1 Capsicum annuum | reverse complement strand
TTTGATATTTTGTTGTTTGTTGCATTTTTTTGAAGTTTGATTTTTATTGTTTGTGTTTATAAAAACAAAAGGACAATTTGATTTGATTTGTTCTGTTCTTGTTCTTGGTAAAAATGGTGAAATTACTATTTTTTGTTTAACAAAATAGTGCTACTGTTTTCTCCGACAGATTACCCATCTGGTGCAACATATTACCATCTGATGCAATAAATTCATCATATGATGCAACAGATAAATCATCTGATGCACCAGGGGAATCATCATATTACAATTCTGATGCAACAGATTAATAATCTGATGCAACAACTTTACCATATGTTGCAACAGATTAAGCTTCTGATAAAAAATCTGATGCAACTAATTAACCATCTGGTGCAATAAAAGAACCATCAGATTAATGATTTGATGCAATAAATGAACCTATATTGGATAAAATCCTACCAACTCTTCCTACAGGAAAAGTCCAAGACTTGATTTTTCCAACTGATCATTCATCTGCCACGATAGACGACCCTATGTTGGAAGAAATCTAAACAATATTGACCGTTGATAACTGTTCCAACAGATCACTCATGTGCTGAAATAGATGTGTGACCTATTGCACAGACCATTCATCTTTCTCAACAGATGAGTTATATATTTTGTATTTTTGTAACAGATTATTCAGCCGTTGCTACAGATTATTTAGCTGTTCCAACAGATCAGTCATATGTTGTAATAGATGATGTTACAACAGTTGGGTGATCTATTGAATAGACCATTCATCTATCTTAAAAAATGAGTGGTATGTCTTATATTGTTGCAACAGATTAATTATCAATTGCAGTAGTTTAGTTATATACTGCAACAGATATACTACCTGGTGCAACAATCGGTGATCTGTTGTAACTGTTATTTTACTATTTTGCTTGTTTGATTTACTGTTATTCCTTTTTAATGATGCCATAATCAACAATAATATATTATTTTATGTTTCTGTTAATTTTAGATAATACGGTTTCCAAAATAATAGAAACCGAATCAAGCCCAAGTAAAGAAACAAGTGAAGCAGCTAGGCTACATCCACCACTCTATGATCTTGCTTTACAAGTGTTATCTTAATCGGGAGCAGAATATGATGAACACGGGGAAGAGAAATGTCTCAAAAGAGATGATGCAGATGCTAATAGTCCTTCCACTGAAGAGCTGGTCAAAGTCTTCAGCATTGATTGTTATCCTGTGTGAATGCAGTGCGATAGTGCCATAGATTTAACGGGTAATTTCATCGTTAAGTCAGCCATGGGAAAATCTTTCGACGCCTTCAAAAAAATACTTCGAGAACAAAAATTGGATGCTTATTTCAGGGACAGCTGCTTTGTGAAATATCTTAATTTGCTGAAGGACAACAATGCTCATTTCCAAATGAAAATAGTATATGAACTTCTCAAGCGTAGGTTTATGTATGAAAACAAAGATAAGATGGATGAGGTGTGGATAAATTACTGTGGCATGCCTGTTTGTTTTAGTTGGAAGGAGTTTACCATAGTTACTGAACTAAAATGTTATCCTCCTTCTCAAGTTATACTTATTCTAACCCAAAAAAGCACCCCGCACACCTAAAAAAGGAAAAGGCAAGTCGTGTGATCGTAATTAATTAGTCTTATTAATGATGATTTGTAAATATAAATTTGAATAAATACACCTTGTTTAGTCATTTAATATTAAGGGTAGTACATCTAGAAATTTGAATTATCTCATCTCTCTCCTCCTCTCCTTCAGCGCTAAATCTCTCATTTTTTCTTTCTATCCTCTTTAGGGTTATCACAACCTTTTTTTCTCTCCTCTTTCTAAAAATTTTCGTTCGGATCTAAACTGATCGATATCTATATCTTATCTTCCTCGACTGAAATTACTATTTTGACCCCTTTTTGACATTGTATGATATGATTCACTATTGTTCTTTCATTCTCGTCTTCTTCTTGCAACTTTATTTACATCTTTTTATTTATTTAATTACCATTTTCCCATATCATATTCATTTAAAAAATTTGAAGGAACTTTTAATTGTTGAATAAACATACCGAGAATTTTTATTATAAGATGTGAAAAAAGTCATCTGTTAGGAGAAGTTTAAAAGCTTTGTTGGCAGTATCATTTTTTTATGTATTTTGTTTGTTTCTTTATTGTTGATGCTGTTATTGATGTTGTTGGTTGGGCTGACATTGTTGGAACTTGTGGTGTGGTGTTGTTGGTGGGTTTGGCATTGTTAGAACTTGTGGTATGGTGTGGTTTAGACGGTGGGTTCTTCTTAGCTTAAAAATAGTGGAGTCCAAACAATAAACACAAGGAGTAAAGGAGAAAAAAATAAAAAGTTTAAAGTGAATAAGAAGAGAAGAGTTGGTTACCCAAATTTAAAAAATATGTGCTGAGTGGGAATTGAACTCAAAACCAAAAGAAATAAATAGCCTTAAGCACCTATAAACAACAACTAGGCTAACCAAACAACTCTTACATGGGTGCTCACTGATTAGATTATATACATTTTTTTCTTTATTTCCACATACATATATAAAGTTCGATACGAGTTCAGTCTGTGCTCGCACACTCGGAGGACTCCATGTGGGTCCGTCCCTTGTTGTTGATAGTGTTGGAACATAGGATGTATGCTTCATTGTAGTTGATGATGTTGTTGGAACAAATGTTGTTGTTTTATTTGTTGTTGACGTTTTTTATTTGTTGTTTGTAGTTTATGCTGTTGTTGATGTTGCAACAGACGGAGCAGCTGATGGAACAAATCAAACCACCAGCAAGGCTGCTATGTATTCCAACAGACTCCATATCAGTTGTATCAGACTCCATATCTGATGCAATAGACTCAACATCTGACGCAAACTATCCGGGATTTATGTGTTGTGTGTGGTGTTACTTAAATAAAACTGGTGACTTTATTAATATGTAAATTAAAAAAAATGAATCTAAATACAATATTTTATCTTTTTGTTGTATTTTCAAAAGAAACAGATTGGTAATCTGTTGCAAAATATATTCCATCTGTCAGATAACTTACAATATATGGATAATCTGTTACAATAGATGTATATATCATTTTACTTTTCCATCAACTGTGGCATCTGTTGAAACTTTCTAATCATTTGTTTATTCAATTTCATCAAGAGCTATAGATTTTTCTAAATAGTTCTTGGCCAAACTCAATTTTTGCTCTTGGACTGCTTCTCTTTTTTTCTTTGCATCCTTCAATCTGGCCTCCAAATTCAATTTTTGCCCTCAATCCAATAGAAAAAATTTAGTTTGGTTGAAGTATGAAAAGAAAAAAAGAGAAGCCATCCAAGAGCAAAAATTGAATTTGGCCAAGAAGTGTTTAGAAAAATTGATTGCTCTCGATGAAATTGAATAAACAGATAATTAGCAAGTTGTAACAGACGCCCTAGCTGATGGAAAAGCAAACAGATATATAAATCTGTTGCAATAGATTATTCATATGTTGTAAGTTATCTGACAGGTGGAATATATTTTGCAACAGATTACAATCTTTATCTTTCGAAAATACAACAAAAAGATAAAATGTTGTATTTAGATTCATTTTTTTCTAACTTATTAATAAAGTTACCAGTATTATTTAAGTAACACACACAACACATAAATCTCGGATAGTTTCAGCAATATTGCATTAAATCCCGGATAGTTTGCTAATTACATTTTATCCCAGAATTTCGAATTGTGATACATATGTTAAGCAGTGATACATATTGCATATGTATCACTAGTAAATATGAATCCAGGATTTTATGTAATTTTTTAAAACATTAAGGGATATTGTGTAATATGGTGTCTTAAATATGGGATTTGTGTAATTTTTCCTTTTAAGGGATATGAACAGTCGTGGTTTTTGGTTTGAGTAAGTCCAGTTCCTTCCAATTCTCAATAATTTTATAAATAGGTCCCTCCGGCCTCCTCACTCACTCTCACTCACTCTCATTCATTCTATTATACTTATAATACTAATATGTCACATCCAGATTCGTACAAGATGGTTCATATCGAGTCCTTGCAGGAATTTCAAAGGCAGTTTGATGAACTCCACAGGGATTTGGCCGACTTCCAAGTAAGGCTGAGGAGGGTTCTGCTGCTGCCGGATGAAAATTATCAGGTTGACAATAATAATAGTAATAATAATAATAATAATTAGGTTATATTTTTTCTTTCTTTTAGCGTATGTTTATATTTTTTCTTTCTTTTAGCGTATGTACTTCCCTTTTTTATATCCGATCTACCTATAAGGGATTCAAAAAATTCCATGTATATGTTTGGTTTGGTCGATTTTGAATTTTGAATTTTATTCTATATTTAATTATCATTCTATTTATTCCCTATTCAAAACATATCGGCGGTTGGAGTTAGGGATGCTGTCATGATGAGAAATTCTCCTAAAAATGGTTCGTTAATAAATAATAAGGAACTAAATGATATTATAATCGTAAAAGAAAGATTATTTAATTTAAAAAAAGTCACAACATTGGATTAATTTAATTAAGATATATATATGATGATATGATTTTTAAGAAAAAAGTTAATGAATAGTCGTGACTGTGACTTTTGTCTAAACACATTCAACAAACAAACAAAAACACAAAATGCTTCTGATGTATCAAATTCCTCATCTATTGCTACTTATGAATCAGTTAGAAGAAATAAAAAAAACTCCTTAAACAGATGGTCGATTTATAGCAATAGATGGTATATCTGTTGAAACAGATGGTTATCTGTTGAAACAGATGGGTTATCTGATGCAACAGATATACAATCTGTTGCCATAACTCAATTAATAAAAATGGTTATTAAAGAAACGGAAAGATTAAGTCACCACCAGCTTAATTTAATTAAGTCATTTCTTTTCACAGAAAAGAATAACGAAATAACTGATAAACACAATTTAAATCGTAAAAAAATCACCAGAAATATTCTTGTTTTTAAATCTTCTTTATTAATTTATACAATTAAAATGTCAGCAAATTTGGATGTCATGAAGATAATTTTTGTTTTTAAAAGATATATATATTATATGTTGCAACAGATATATTATTTGATGCAACAGTTGAACTATTTGTTGCAACGGATGATATATCTATTGTAATAGATGATTTATCTGATGCAACAGATATATAATCTGTTGTGCAACTCAATGTAAAAAATAAACAATTGCTGGAAAGAACTAATTATTTTAATAATTATAAAGCTAAGCTTCAAGCTGAAAAGTCATGACCTATCATAATATTGATTAATTTAATTAAGTCATAACTTTTTACAGTAATCAAGAATGTCAGTAATAAATGGATGTGAATAGTTGTGCCTTTAAATTTGTTTTATTAATTTATATAATTAAAAAGTTAGAAAATTTGGATGTCATGAAGATAATATATTTTTTAAAATATATATATATATATATATATTATATGTTCCAACAGATATATTATCTGATGCAACAAGTTATCTATTTGTTTTCAAATTATGATATATCTGTTGTAACAGATGATTTATCTGATGCAACAGATATATTATCTGTTTTCCAAGAAAAGTGTAAAAAAAAGATTCCTGGAAAGAACTAATTATTAATAATAATAAAGCTGAAAAGTCATGACTTATCATAATATTGATTAATTTAATTAACTCATAACTTTTTACAGTAATCAAGAATGCCATTAATAAATGGAGGTGAACAGTTGCGATATTTTGCCTAACTCATTCAAGGTCAATCCTCTATAAATAGGTCCCTCCTTACTCAATCGTTCGTTCTACTATACACTATTTATTCCTCGCTCTTGTTACACCTTCAACTACTATCTTTTCAAGGATTTGATGGCTTTTTCCTGTCTCTGGTAAGTTTTTTCTTGATTTTTGTGTAAATATACGTTGTATTACATTACATTTGAATTCTTTCTTTTCTTTACATTTGTGTTTACGTGTGTGTTTTGTCAACTTATGCATTTTTTAGATATGACTGATCCTGTGTGGGATGTTGCCTTTTTACGAGACGCCATGAGGGAATTGCAGAAGGAGGTTCATGACCTACATTGGGAGTTGGTCATCGTCAGAGTAAGGATGCTGCGGGAGATCCGCAGGCTGCAGAGGGGGCTGCTGCTACCCTTTGAAGATAGGCCGACTGACCATACAAATAATAATGATGTTAATAATGATGATAATAATAATTAAGTTTTTTTTTTTGTTATCTATGTATTTTTTTTTGTTTTATAAAAAATTCTGTTTGATGCACTTGACTTTTTATTTCTTATTTAATTTTCGTGCTGTCTACTTTTATTTCTTAACGAATGACATGTCTACAATTAAGGAATAATTTGACTCCAGTATCAATAGCAAGAACATATGAGTTATTTGTTAGGTTTTTTGTGTGGCAGGAGTTGTATTTTGTTGTTCGAAACATATTAGTAATCTGATGAAACAAATTATTTATCTGTTGAAACAGATTACTAATCTGGTGCAACAGAATACCCATCTATTCGATTCATAATCATACTACGGGCACCTAGAACCCTTAAACATGAATCCAACATAAGTCTACTGTTACAACAGAACATTTATCTGGTGCCACAGATAATGGATCTGTTTAAACAGATTGCTCTTGTATTGCATTGATGTTCACGTGCAAACTATTGTTGAAAAAACAACACACTAGCAGTTATCCAGATTCAACTAAAAAGCATAATCTGACTTACCAAAGTCTCCTCTCAAGTAAATTCCAAAGTTGAAAGTGATTTACGAAACAAAATTTGACATAAGAATTTAGTCAAAGAGCAGTAGTTGGGGTAACAACAACAACAACAACAATGGTCAACAAGAAGAATATGAAGTTGATAATGAAGTATAAGATGATGATAATGAATCAGAAGATGATGAATAAAGCAGAAACAATGAACAACAAATATCGCGAAGAGAGAGAAAATAACAACGGATGAGGAGAGAGAAAAAGAAGTCTTTTTTCCCTTCGTTCCCCGTTATATATTAACTAACATTTGAATCAAAGTGTAAATTTAAAAACTTGTGAATTATTTTGAAGTTTTCTAAATTTTCTTAAACCATAATGAAGTAATTGTCACCTCTACACAATTATTAAGACTTGTGTCACCTACACCTCATTTTAAAACTCTTTTGTCAGCTGTGGCCCAAACCCCCAAGAAGGAAGAAGAAAAACGAAAAAGGACAAAAAGGAATCAACAACGAAAAAACACAAAAAAATGGAAAAAAAGAGATGAAACAAAAAAAAATCAAAAAAATAGATAAAAAGGAAGAAAAAACTGAAAAAGAAGAGAGATCAAAAAAAGTTTTTTTATCATTCAAATCTATTTTGAGTTTTGAAACTCATTAAAAGAAACTTTCTATTTTTAGAAACAGAATCTTCAATTAATTGGGTGAACGTGATTTAAAAAAGCTTAAATTCTTTTGCCTCTTTAAACTCAAATTATTACCTAAAAATAAAATTATTTATTTCTTATACCTCACACCAAACAATCTCTAAAACTTGTCATGAGCAAAGGTAAGTTGACCCTGCTTGGTTCAAATTCTGAAACTTGTCATGTTTTCATTAATATTTAATTTATGTATCGTAAAAATTAATATTTAATTTATAGACATATTGTACTGGTTTGGTCCACGTATATTATGGTTCGGTCCACCTAATGATATAAGCTTGGTAACCTGTAGTATAACCTTACTAGTTTCACTCGGATTTGAAATTCTTGGCTCTGAAGCCCGATGGATGAGCCATTTTTATCCTAGAACTTTATCTATTTCGACATTAATAAAAATTCATAGTTAGGTTAGCTAGCTTGGTATGGTATAAGCTTAGTAACCTGTTGTATAACCCTACTAGTTTCACTCAGATCCGTGC
Source organism: Capsicum annuum (assembly GCF_002878395.1). Taxonomy (NCBI): domain Eukaryota; kingdom Viridiplantae; phylum Streptophyta; class Magnoliopsida; order Solanales; family Solanaceae; genus Capsicum; species Capsicum annuum. The sequence continues at coordinate 174,172,791 of NC_061120.1, read as the reverse complement.
TAAGTTTGAACCCAAATGTAAAATATAAAAATAAATTTTTTAACTTATATCATATTTGTAATTTATAATTAATATTATTTAATGAAATATTAAACATATCTTTTTGATTAATATTCATAATTATTTAAGTTCACAATCATATAATAGGATAATTTAAATTAGAATATTATTTTTAAAGAATAAAGTATTATCGGAGAATTAGATATACTATAAAATAATATGGTTTAAAGTATATAAATATTTTTTTTAAAGATAAGTATATAAATAGTTATGATTCGGCTAAAATAATAAGTCAAACAATAGTGATACTTTTATGAATTTGTTAGTACAGATAAAATAAATTTATTTTTATATTTATTGAGTTTAGTTTCACTAATAATTTCAGGTGGAAAAAGTTTTTGAATTTTTCTTCTTCTTCTAGAATTATTTAATACAACAAATATTTCTAGGACTTCAAGTTTATATTAAAATAATTATTATATTCATTTAAAATTTTAACACAAATTAACTTAACAATAATTTGTAATAATATTAAATAGTATCTGGATTACAGTAATACATTACTCACTTACTTGCAATATTTATTTTTTTACGCACCCCTTAAAGAAATATACTTTTCGTCACATTTTAGTTATTAATTTACTTTTTAACATGTTCACTAAGAAAAATAATATATATAAGCTACTATTTATTAAGTTGTCCTATTTAGTATTTATATTTTTTTAAAAAAATACAAAATATTTATAAAAAAAACTACAATAGTGTAATTGAAAATCATTACAAACTTTAATTTTGTATTAAAAATTATTAAGACATAATTTTTTCTCAAGGTAAAATAATTATTTTTAATAAATAAAAGAAGTTTTAATTAAAAGACAATCCAATTAGAAGATTCAATTATAAAAGATTCAAGTGGAGGTGATTTAAAAAAATAAAAATAAAAAAAAAGAGGGCAAATATGAGAATATACAAAAAGAGGATACCATCAATAGACTATAAATTAATTTAGCAACTTTACTTCATCAATAAAGTAAAATATCTATATAAAAAAAAAAACTTGTAAAAATTATCAAAATATATAATTCTTCCTTATACACAAGTATAATAATATGTGAGCTTATCAAAAAAATAAATAATAATATGTGAGAATTTGACCCTCAAAATTACCGGCACACCTACTGTTACATATTTCCCAAGAAATATAGAAGGATCAAGATTGAGGAGATCTGAAATTGTATCTATTATACCACTTGGTGGCACAGGCATTAAAAAATTACTGTCTATTTCCGTCAAATCACTACTAACAAATAAATGCTACTTCTTTCATCTATCTTTATTTGTATATATTTATTTTAATAGATTTTTAAAAAATAATAATTAAAAAATAATTTTATTATATTACTCTATAAATATAATAAAAAAATTACATGATATAAATAAAACAACTTCATAATTATCTGACATAATTGATATTTAAAATATTTATTTTACTTGATTAAAGATAGTTAAAATAATTGTTATTTAAATGAGGCCCTCATATACAAATGGATTAAAATATATATCAATTTATTTGAGAAAAAATGATTAAATTATTCATCTAACTTAAAAATTGATTAAATATATCATTTGTCATAGAGATATATTGTCATAGTTTGGGCTCTTACCCTTGTTGCCATACTTTGCTGCCAATTTTATCCTTTACTTTGAAAAATTGGCCAAATACTTTTCGCCATATTTTGAGGTCAAATTATCTTCGATGTTATACTCTGGGGTCAAATTTACCCTCGTTGTTAAGAAACTTTTTACATGTACTCCTTCTTTAACAGAAAAGCCCAAATCAACGTTAAAAGTGATTTAATTTTTTTAAATAAAATACACCTTAATTTAACCTGTTCGGTTCGATCCACAAATAAAATACACAAATAAATATACTTTTTCCGCAGTTCTGTAGGTCGAATTTTTTCATTGAACAAATATACTTCTCTTGCAACGTGCAACACTGGTCGGTTATTTACAAATGAACAAAAAATAAAAAGGAACGCCGCATAAGCATGAAAATAGAGAAAATGGTTATTACAAACTCTGCTCTTGTTCTAGTTATATTCAAATCTTAAAATTTGATATGCAATTTTATGTGCATCTAGATTCTATTATCAGTGGATAGGTTTTTTGAACAAATGACATGATGAAAAGTTTGTGCAGATCCAAATTGTATATAAAGAAATAAGAATGAAGAGATGTCACGATTGACACATAAGAGAGTATCTTAACTCAATCATCCATAGAGATATCTAGTATGCTTATTCTGTTGTATTCGATCTATGTGCCAATTTTCATGAGTTATGCATTGATGCAAATCCATAAATCGAGGGAAGATTTATATTTGTTTGTGATTGCATTGATACAGATTCATTAATTGGGGAAGGATTATATTCTTTTAGTATTTGCACTGATGCAGATCTAACTTTCATGAGTTATGCACTAATAAATATTCAGTGGATTAATCTTGTTAAGAAAATTTTATCAACAAAACTGGAGGAGGGGTGGGAGGTTATATTTATTTGTGTCTCTTTTAGTGGCTCGAATCGTGTTGGGTGAGTTAGATTAGAATGTGTTTTATTTTTAAAAAATCGAGCATTTAACGTTGATTTAGACTTTAAAGAAAATGTACATGTGAAAAATTTCTTAATAATGAGGATAAATTCTACTCCAAAGTATGACATCGAATATAAATTTTAAAATTCACCCCTCACCGCATCCTTCGCGAACGAAATCCCATGGGGCAATCACTCTTTCCTGCTTTAGAATTGCAATTTTTTTTCTATAATAATCTTTTGTGGTTAAAAGATAAATTTGTAAAGTTTCAAACTGAAATATCAAAAAATAAAATGAGATCGTTGGACTGTTTGAGAATCGTAATCATCGTCTCAGCATTTTTTATGGTGACCCTCACCCCTCCTCCTCGCCATCCCCTTCTCCGGTGAATTACCATGGGGCAGATCTTCGTTTTCCTCGTCTACGTCGCCTTATTATTTGGTGAAATTTCATGGGGTCAGATCCTCCCCTTCTTCGTCCTCTTTGCATTTTTTGGCGACACATTAAAAACAAATGTCACACATTTCATGTATATTTGTTCATTATTATACATTGGAAAAAGACTTCGTTTCCACCCTAAACTATACTCAAAAAGTCTAAGACACACCTAAATTATTGGAGTGACCTAATACACACCTAAACTTCTTAAAAGTGAAATTTTTTACACCCTGAATCTGACGTGGAAAAAACATAATTATTTAAATTAAAAAAGGCGCGTCTAAATAAAAAAATAACGAAAAAATAATTAAAAATTCCCCTTCCCCACCCCCAAACATCTTCTTCTTCATCATCCCCCACCCCCAAACATCTTCTTCATCACCCCCACCCCCTAAACTCCAACCCCACCCCAACCAACACATTTTCTTCATCACTCATCATCCCTAAACTCCAACCCCACCCCCAAATAACGAAAATTTTTCACACCCCGATCCGCCCACCCAATTGAATCAATGTCAATTTCACCTATAACCACCAATTTTTCTCACAATACCAATGATTAGTCATCTAATCCGTCACCATTATTGTTTTAGCTAACAAATTTTAAATTTTTAATATTTTTTTATAGATTTATTCCAAATCACTAATTTTGAACTAAGCTTAAACGGGTTCGTCGGAATTCAATGACTCGTAATATTTGTCGGAGCCTTTTATCATCTTCGTTAGCATCAGCAGAATAAATTGACCTATAGCCCATGCTTTCTTCTCATCGAATTCTTTCTCCATTAAACCAAGATACAAACTTTCAATCACTTTAGATGAATTGAAAAGTTTGCAACTGATTTTTCCAACAAAGGACACAACTTGTTTCTTCAAATAGTCCCAAACTCAGCAGAAGAAAATCTTTAATTAATGGAATATCCTCATAATTTTTAGTTCCAGGCAAAACAAGTTTTCCTTCAATTTCCCAAAAGTATGAATATGTTGAAACTTCCCAAAACTCAATTCAAGAAAAAAAAAAAATTTAAACATGATTTCTGGGCTTGAGAGCTTTAATAATCGAAGTTGATATGAATTGGTGGACCGTATGATAGGTAAAAGAGGAATGCAAAGTTGCATTAGTAGTCCAGTAGGCTATTTGTAGAGGAAACACAATTTTGGATTGGTAGTGAAGAAAAAGAAAAAAAATTGAACAATGAATGTTTTGGACTGTAACAATGGAGATTTTGGATATTGAAGAAAAAGAAAAAAAATTGACCTCATAACAACGGAGGTTTGGGACAACAATGAAAATTCTGGATATTGAAGAAGAAAGAAAAAGAATTTAAATTAAAAAGAAAAAAGAAAAATTTATGAAAATAATAAATTTATTATCTTTTTCGTATCATGCTGATGTGGCATTGACGTGGCAGGCGCGTGTACAACACCACACTACGTGCAAGTGGTATAATGCCTAACAGGGTGTAAAAAGCATCACTTTTTTATAGTTTAGATGTGTAATAGGTCACTAGTATAGTTTAGATGTGAACTAGACTTTTTGTGTATAGTTTAGAATGAAAACGATGTCTTTTCCCTTATACATTTGTATCAACGTATTCAAGTATGTCAAAACTTAAGGGTACTTTTTACTGTACACTCTTATATACATAAGAATGTATTACTTAAGTATAACTATATATGTAAACATGTTTGTTCTATTTTGGTACACACACATACTAGCTTAATCGTAAGTGCTTCGCACGTGTAACTTTTAATTATTTAAAATTAGACGATATCGATTTTGTCTATTGCGAAGATTTTTAATGAAGTACAAAAAGGTCAAATCACTTCTCAATGATCCTTACACTTTGATATACTTAATAGTATAAACATAACATATATTTTATTGTACAAACATATATATTTTATCACCAAAAGTTTCAAGTGGTTAATGGATCGTCACTTTTTCCTTCCTGCTAGAGGTTAAGAAAGACGCATCAATTTAAACCATATTTGTAGTACGATTTTTTTTCTTATATTTAAAATTTTTTCTTATTTTTGAAGTAAAAAAATCTTTGATTACTTACTTAAAACTTTTTAAAATTTGGTAGTTCTTATATTTTTCTTACTCTAACGCTTTCATATTTATTTCTAGATTTTACAAATCTTCTTAAAATCAAATTTAATTGATATATAATTATTAAACTAATGAAAAAGGTATTAGTTGTTATTAATTCTGATGATTTCTAATAATGAAAGGTTTTACTATAAATCTAATAGTGAAAAGATGATTTTATCTAAATCAATATAAAATAAAATTCTAATTAATTTAAAAGTATTAAAATATTAGTGGATATAAGAAAATTAAATAATCCTAGTAGAAAGAAAATTTCAAGATATTTGTTTATTATACCATAATTAGAGCTAGTAAAAAGAAAATTTCAAAACTTTATATGGCAACATAATTAATTTCAAACATCTATTTTTTTTTCTCTAAATATTAAAAAAGCCAATGTTATAGTCGTACCATAGTTAAACTAACAACTTTACACGTGAAGACTTGAACCACTTGTAATCTTCTAAAATTATCATCAAGCAGGAGCTTCTTTCCATGACAATACCTCACATTATGTAACAATTTCAATATCTTTGACCATCTAATTTTATGATATTTCATGTATTAAAATCAACTTTCTATAATTTTGACCACTCAACTTAATGATGTTCCCTGTAATAGGGTCAAATACATAGATCAAAAATTTACTAATTGAGGGTCCTTCTATACGTTTGTAGAATTTGAATTTAGCAGACCCGCTATATTGCTACTATATTGCTAGTAATTCTTAAATCAATGAAAGAATAGTACTTGCATTAATTCTGATAACTTCTAATAAGAAAAAGTTTTATTATAAATTTTTAATTGATTTTCAACTTTTAAATATTAGAAAAATAGTGAAAAACCAATTTTGTCTAAAGCAACAATTTTTAATGAAGGAAAAAAAGTTCAAACAACATTTCTAAGGTCCTTCACACTTTTAATATTACTAGTTTAGTGTACGTGCATTGCACGTGGATATCACGTCAATTGATAAAAAACGTAATACTTTTTTTACCTATCACAAGTTTTTGACTAAGCTAAATATACAACAATTCTATTTCTTTTAACAATATTACGAGTTCTAGATTCATAATCAAATTTAAATAAACCCATCAAAAGATTTAATATTTTCGTCACTTCACTATAGTAAACATAGTTTTTCAAAAAACAATTATGAGAGTGTGTATGAATTTCACATCTTTAGAATATAATTTGTGGTTTAAGATACTTCAAATTAAAATTAATATAATTAAACTTAGGCTTCCAAGTGGTAAGTCGCCAATAGAACTGTCCTTTTATGATTTTGTCATTCTAGTGTTTGATGATGTCTTGCTATAAAGTTAACATAACTAGTGTTTATGCAAACCTTTTCTTTTATCCCAACAATAGAGAAGTTGTTTTCGATAGACCCTTAGGTTCAAGAAAAAACATTCCAACAATCCCTAATGCTCAGTAGACTATAATTGTCTCACGTCCTATTGAATCACCTATCTCAAATACTTCTTCGGTCTACCTCTACCTCTCCTAAGATAATTTGTAGTTAACCTCTCAAACCTTTACGTTTGGGGATTTATGCATCTCCTTTTCAAATATTTGAACCATTTCAGACCCACATCACATATCTTATCTTTCATCAAATATTTGAACCAATATTTTGTACACTGACGTCTGACGGTGCACAAAACTTAAACTCGATATAAATTTAAGTTTTCAGCAAATTATATTGTTGTCTTTTCTTATAAAGGTACGCTAAATGGACTTCTTCTTTAATAGTCATATTAAAGTAGCAGTAATAAATTTCTAAAAATTACACAAATACACAACTTATGTTTCCAATATTACAAAAAATCCCAACCCCCTAAACATATTACAAAAATCTCAATATATACACAGAATGTCATGTATATGTCGGTTATGTTATATACATTAATAGGGAGAGAGAGTAAAATAATTTAAAAAGTGGGAGAGAGTATAATTACTTCCAAAAAGATTGATATTTATGTTATTTACACAATAAATTTTCTAGTCCTAAAAGACTTTCTTGGTTCCTAAGTAAAATAGGCACATGTAGGAAACCTACATCAAAATTGCAAGTTTTTCGGAGAAAAAGGGACAAAAATTATCTGAGAAAACCCAATGTATAAATACTCAACTAAAAGTAGTTAAGTTTTAAAAATTTTCTTTCTTGCAACGTCTATTCCGCAGTATAAGAGTGTAGTTAATTATTATTTTTCATAATATATCTTATCATATAGTTGAAGACTCTTTAATATTTTAAAATTTTCTCTTATCATATGCTGCATAACTTTTTATTTAAATATTTTTTTAAAAGTAATTTAATAGTAATTTGAAGGAGAAAGTGAAAGATAATTTTTTGTATTACAAAATCTTTTAATGAAGGGTAAGAATTAATAATTAAGGCTCAAACCATAATAACAAAACATTAAACTACTCATGGTTCTCATAGACTATGAATCTTTTGTAATATTTTTTTAAAAGGATCAAACTGTGGGTAAAAACTTGCCCAAATTGTGTATGGCTAAAAATGATAAAAATAAGAAATTCTTAAAAAAAAAAAATGAATTAGGCTCCTAAATCTAAAATCTTATAACGAAAAAGGAACTCTTAAACAAAACACTGATGCCTATTAAATTCAATTTCAAAGTTTCTAGTTATTTTTGGATATTAGTTTCTACTATTTTGAAATTATAAATACACACAAATATTCACGTGTTTGTAAATAGGCCAGCAAATAGGAGCAACATGTAGACAGGTGGAGGAGTTATGCTAGTGGGAGATCACAATACTAATAAAATTTTTAAAAAAAATACGTTCGATTATCTACTAATATTTTACCTCAATTCTCAACCTCTATATATTCCTACGGAATCCTAAGTCAATTCTTGACTAAAAAAAAATAATTAGTTATTCACATGCCATGAAAATAATCAAATCGAATGCTTAAGGATCAACTGAAGGTGGTTACAATCAACAAAGTTTCAATCAATATATTAATCAAATACCTAGAACTGCTACCCTTGAATTGATGGACATGGCATCAACTTGCTTAAAATTCACGTGCTCATACCCAAGCAACTGTTTTCTTGTAACCTAATATTTTGTTGACAATATTAAGCATGTGTCATTATATTGCTTGACACAATATAGCGGAATTATATTGAAAACTGAAAAATGAAACCTAAATCAAATGTAAAAGTAAACGTATAATTAGACATCTTCGGATAAATCAAATAATACGTTCTATAAGTTAATAAAATACAACAAAAGTTGACAGAAATCGACAAGAGACACTATAAAACTATAGTCTATCCGAGATAAATTACAATTTTAAATTATTCACATATTTTACTTAGATACCTCAACAGATTCTTTTTTCAATTAGACGCTTAAACTATTCAAAAGTGATATATCCAAAAAACTGTTATGTTTTTCACTCTCTTTAAGAGCATAAGATGTTTCAGAAACTTAAAAATTATAATTTATATAAAGTAGATGTTTGAAATACTATAGTTGATTACAAAGAAATTGCCATGGGCATACTAATATAATATATGTCATAATGCCTTTCATCACAAAGAGTCCCATCGATCTCTAATCAAATCCACGGATCCATTAGCCTCCAAAAGTCGAATGCATTAGGTTGTAGTGTTGTTCGAATGACACTTATACTGAATACTAATGGATAAAATAATAGTGGAGGAGATCTAATACCTAAACCCCATTCACAAAACTATCAAAGAAAAATAATGGGAGCTACATATTTTAATTTACAAACAAAGAACATGAGCAAATTTTTACGATGGAGGGTGAAGGCACATACAATTGTTATCCTGCAATTTGTAGACCTAAATTTTGTATGCATACTATATTAATCATATAAATATATATAGGTGAAGTGAACAAATAAAATCTTGACAAATTAGAAGACAAAAGTTACCATGTATTTTGAAGTCCTGACCAAATTATTTTAGCAATCAATGTTATAGTTAAATAATAAGTAAACAAAAAAAAAAGGGGTGAAATGACTATTTTGTCTATTGCGAAGTGTTTTAATGAAGGGGAAAAAGTTCGAATCACATTTCTAATGGTCTTCACACTTTTAATATATTATATAGATATATAGATATAGATTATAGATTATAGATATACATATATATATATATATACATGTATATATGTATATATATATATATACACACATACATATATACGCATATCTATTTATATGTATATACTTATGCATATACATATACGTATAATTATTTTATGTACATATGCTGATTTTTATGTATGTGTATTACAAATTAGAATGTGTATCAATGCAACTATGATACTCAAATTTGTTCATACACGTAAATCTTTAAAATTTGTATTTTAATACTTACTAATAATGGAGAATGTTATAGAATAATGAGGGATGTTGGAGAGGACAAAGGGAGTGAATCACTCCCCTTTTCTTTTTTATCTATAAATGTAACTAAAATAGTAACAAAATTTGTTAGTTAATATTTGAATATTAGAGTCCTAAATGCATTTAATCACTAACTGAAATCTATAAAATGTAATTATTAAAACTTCGACTAAGAAGTTAGTTAAGAGGGATCTAAGCTAGCTATATGTGAATTTTAGAAACTTTGTAGTAGATTGTCATATTTTAGAGTTACCTACAGTGGGCAGATCCTTCGCATGGACTAATGGTCATATGTACAGTAGAATTGATAAAGCTTTAGTTAATGCTACGTGGCAGCTGAATATGTCTGTCCGTCTTGTACAGGTACTTGATCCTCTGTTCTCTGACCACTCACTTTTGTGCTTAGCTATAGAGGAAGCTCCTGATACAAGGAAAAGACCTTTCAAACTTTACAATTATTTAGCTCAACACTCTGATTCCAGGAACATAGTTAGAGATAGTTGGGTAATTGCAGGAGAGGGGCTGAGAGGCATATGGAAGAACTTGAAAACTGTTAGATATGCACTTCAAAAACTAAGTAGACATGATTTTAATGGTGTTACTCCAAGGATACAAGAGATTAGAGCTGAGTTGCAGGACAAACAGAGATTTATGAGGTAAACACCAATTGATGAAAATTCTATAGCACAACATAAGGATTTGAGATTGCAGTTAAATAAGTGGAGCCTGATTGAAGAGAGTATTTACATGCGAAAATCTAGAGTTCAAGGGCTAAAGTTAGGTGACTCAAATACAACTTATTATTTAGCAAGCATGAAAGGGAGGAGGGCACAAAATCATATTGAGCTCTTTTATGCGGAAGATGGGACCTGTCTTAGAGGAAATAAAGAACTCCCATCTGAAATTATAGGTTTTTATAAAAGGTTGCTCTGTTCAGCCACTTCTCAGCTATCACTTGTTCATTCCACGTTAATTAGAGATGGTTTAGTGCTTACTAGAAGCCACAAACTGCAACTTATACAACCTTTCACTGCGCATGATGTTATTAATGTCGTTAATGGGATTGAAGATAACAAAGCTCCTGCTAGAGATGGTTTTAACTCTCACGTTTTCAAGCAAGCATGGCCAATCATAAAAGGGAAGGTAATAAATACAATTCTACAGTTCTTTACTACTGGTGAGATGTATAAACCTATTAATACTACCTCTGAGACCCTGATTCCAAAAGTTAAACATCTAGATCAATTGAACAATATAGACCAATATCATGTTGCACTGCTATCTATAAGATCATATCCAAAATGCTCATTTCTAGACTTCAGCCTGTCATGGATCACCTTGTAGACAATAGACAAGTCATTTTTGTTTTTGGTAAGGTCTTAAATGATAATATTTTGATTAGTCATGAACTGGTCAAGGGTTATGGGAGAAAAGGTAGTTTACCAAGGTGTATGATCAAAATACATATGCAAAAAACATGACTCCTTGGAGTGGCCTTTCCTCAAAGAGGTACTACTCGGTATGAATTTCCAGGGATTATGTATAATGTGGATAATGTGTTGTGTCAGGACTATCTCTTATTCAATTACTATTAATGGTTGTCCTACCCCAGCTTTTGCTGCTAAAAAGGGAGTGAGACAGTTTATCACCATATCTATTTGTTTGGGGCATGGACGATCTGACTAGATTGCTGAAGAGATTGAGACAAAATCCAAATTTTAATTTTCATCCAAGATGCCAAAAGCTGAATATAGTTCAACTTAATTTTGTTGATGGCATATTTTTATTTTATAGAGGAGATGTAGGCTCTGCTTCCTTGCTCTATGACTGTTATGCATAGTTTTCTGCAGCCTTGGGCCTCACAACAAACCAAGCAAAGAGTAGTATTTATTTTGGGGGTGTACCTACACTATCAAGCATGTTATTTTATAGCAGTTGGGATTCACAACTGGTCAGTTGCCTTTCAGGTACCTTGGAGTACCTTTGAGCACAAAAATGTTGTTGGTAACTTAATGTCAGCCTCTTTTAGACAAGATGGTAAGAAAGATCACTAGCTCGACATCCAAATTTCTTTCCTATGATGGAAGGCTTCAACTAATTATAGTGTGCTAGATGCTATTCAATCATCTGGTTTTAGGCATTCCCTATTCCTAAAGCAATCTTGGAGCAGGTGGAAGTTATGTTTAGAAGATTCTTGCGAAAAGGTGATATAAAGGCTAAAGGCAAGGCACTCATAGCATGCGACAAGATATGTTTACCTAAATCAGCTGTAAGACTCAATATTATAGATATTTATATATGGAATAAAGTGGTTATCCTTAATCATCTATGAAACCTGAATATGAAGAAAGATAAGCTATGGATTTTGTGGGTGCATGCTTTCTACTTGAAAGGCAGGAAGCCTTGGAAAATGTTGACCAAACAAAACTCTTGGATTATTCAAAAAATACTACAACAACAACAACAACAAACCCAGTGTATTCCCACTTAGTGGGGTCTGGGGGGTAAGATGTACGCAGTCCATACCTCTACATGAAGTAGAAAGGCTGTTTCCGAAAGACCCCCGGCTCAAGGCACAAGATATCACACAAACACATAGTAAAGCACAGAAGCAGATGGCATAACATAAATACGGCACCCATAAGGAATATAAAACAGAGGAAAGCAGAGGAAAGCACACAGATTCGTAATAAACATGGAACACTGAATACGGAATCATAACAGGAATAAAACCCCCACCAAGTAATTCCCTACACTAGCGACCCAAT
>NC_061120.1:174148037-174157481 GCF_002878395.1 Capsicum annuum | reverse complement strand
TATCAGAACTACATCGTCTGCAAAGAGCATACACCACGGCACCTCCCCTTGAATACGCCGCGTCAACACATCCATTACTAATGCAAACAAAAAGGGACTAAGAGTAGATCCCTGATGCAATCCTGTCAGGACAGTGAAATGCTCTGAGTCTCCTCCCGCCGTCCTCACCTGGGTTTTCGCTCCCTCATACATATCCTTAAATGATTGGCTGTTGTAAGTTTGAGTATTGAAGGTGTTATGGGGCATGATTCTTTCTCAATCAAAGATATGTATATTCAGCTTAAAGGGCAGTTTTCTAAAATTAAATGGACGAAGTTATATTGCAATAACCAAGGTCACCCAAAGTGAAGGTTTATCATGTTCATAGATATCCAGCAAAGTCTCTATACAAGGGATAAACTAGACAAATGAGGCATTTCCACAAACCTGACTTGGGCTTTATGTGAGGAGGAACTGGAGGATCGTCAACACTTATTCTTTGGATGCTCTATGCCAGGGGCCATTTGGCAAAGAATACTAGCATAGCAAGGACTAACAAGATGAAGTATGAGATGGATTGAAGGGATTCAATTGTTCATTACACATGCAAAAGGGAAAAAACCAAGAGCAGCAATTCCCAGGATGAATCAAAGAACATTTCAGCTGAGGAAGAGAACTAATGGCACACTTGTTAAATTGATTATTCAAGACATCTATTTTATAGCAAATATGTATCTCACACTAGCAGGTAATATGACTAACCTTAACTTTTATACCTAAAAAGCCTTGTTTAGATATTAGGTGGAACATATGCACTGACCTGAGTTTGGGACTCTACCTAATCCAGGTCAAAACTCTTGCCTTATTGTCACTTTTGGTAATAAATTCTGATTATCAATAAAATATTAATAATTTTGAAAATGCATTTGGTTAATAACTATAGTTAATAACAAAGGTAATATGTCTATAGTTAATAATTTTGAAAATGCATTTGGTTAATAACTATAGTTAATTTTGAAAATGCATTTGGTTATTAATTTTTCAAACTATACAAGTAAAATTGAACAACTATTTTTAGTGTACTGGACAAGTGAAGATAGATGAAGGTAGTACTATCTCGGTTTTAATTTAGATGACACTCTATTTCTATTTATTTAGTTTCAAAAAGAATGACATTAATGATTGAACTTTAAATTTCTTTTTTTTTTTTTTACCTTTAAGAGATCTTGTTTTATACTTCATTCATCTATTTTTACTTATCCTCTACACTAAAAATAGATGTTCAACAATACTTATTCTGTTTGAAAAATCAATGGATGATTTATCATTTTGTGACCATTTTAACCTTACTATTAAATACTATTCATTAACTAATGCATTTTTTTAAAACATCAAATTCGTTATATTCAAAGGGTGATATAGTAAAATTATATTTATTATTTATTGCTTGTTAAGATGTATGTCAAGTCAATTACAGACAGAGGAGGATCCAGGATATTGAGGTTTCGGGTGCCACATTATTGTAATTAGGCTTCGACTAGACCTATTTTAAGCTTCGGTTCCAATTATTCATCTTTTTATTAATTAGACCTAATGAAATAATTTAATTATTACAACTTTGAACAAAGCATAAAACTTCAATGAGGAAAATGATTTCCTAACCTTTTATAAGAAAAATTTAGTTTTATGTCTTTTTATAAAAAAAAAAGAGATTTTTATTTTGTAAGAGACTTCATTTTTATTCTTAAGAGATTTAAAAAGGCTATTTTCTTCTGTTTGAATTGTAAAAGGGCAAGAGATTTCATTTCCTCAAAGACGATCTCTTATGAATATTTACAAATTGAATAAAAAAGGATCAATTCATATCTTTAGATGTAAAAATGAAGATCTCTTATAAGAAAGACAAAATTAAAAACAAATTTGTAAAGAGCTACAAAATTACATCTCCCTAAATTTTCATATTTCAAACTATTAATCAAGAATGGAAGTTAGAACTAGAACTCATTCAAACACATATTTTTGGAGACTCATAAGCAAAAACATAGCAAATGCTATGAACTCAAAGTAGAAGTAAGTTGGGAAAGAAAATAATTTCATCCAGGATAATAGCCACGCTAAATAGCAATAACAAGATAGTAATACTGGCACAAAATATTTTAAGGGCGAGGTAAATATAATATCCAAATGGAGTAATATGTAACACTGATTACAACTTGATGGTGTCAAAAGACTACTACTCTTATAAAACAAACAACTCTTTTATTTCACATAATTCATGATAATATTTTCCTCACACTATTTTCTCACAGACTATAGAATATTTGTGGGTTACTCTCTTTACTCTCTATTGCTCTCTCTGTTTTAGTTTGTTTCAAATTAAAATAGAAGTCATCTATTTATAGATGAACGTCCCAAACCTTACATGTTGCGACACCAATTCCCAAATCATGTTGCAACACCAATTTTTAGATCAATGTCACCACATTAAGATTGTTGCAACACTACTTTTCTTTTGTATTTTCTTTATTTAATTATTTTGGATTTCACAAATCTCTCCCTTAATTTTAAATTTTTCTTCTTTATTTCAAGACTTGATCTCAATCTCTGAAAGTCTTGAAACTTGACAGTCTTTGTGAAAATATCTACAACTTGATAATGGGATTTCATGTTCCTGGGTTCTAGCTCTTTTTTAGAAATGCATTCTTTGATGAAGTGATACCTTGTATCTATGTGCTTACTTTGATCATGATATACTGGATTCTTTGCAAGAACATGTGCTAATCTTTTATCAACACAAATCATCGACACTTCAATCTATGGTAGATTAAGCTTCTTTAACAATTTTCTTAACCAAATGGCATGACATGTACATGACGTTGCTTCCACATATTCAGATTCATACATTGAGAGAGTAACAATGGATTTTTTTAGTTCTAAGAAATAGCGTAATCTCCCAACAAAAACACAAAACTTAATGCGCTTTTTATATCATCCACATCTCCCACATAATCACTATCACAAAATCCCACAAAGTTAAAATCATCAGAAGAAGAATAAATTCATCTAAGGTCTATTGTACCTTTTAGGTAACGAAGAATTCTTCTAGCAACCTTCAAGTACGTGGATGTAGGAGCTTCCATAAAGAGATTTACTACTCCAACTACAAAAAGTATATCTGGTCTCGTACAGTTCAAGTACCTCAGACTTCCCACGAGACTTTGGAAAAGAGTGGAGTTCACTTTTCCACCATCATCAAACTTTGACAATTTTGTTCCACTTTTCATTGGGGTGTTCACAGGATTGCAATCGAACATATTGAATTTTTCCAGAATCTCCTTTGTATAGCTTTCTTGAGATATGAAGATGTCTTTCCTCATTTTCTTAACTTTAAGGACCAAGTAATATGAAATGAGACCTATGTGTGTAATCTCAAACTCAAGGGACATAGTTTTCTTGAAAGCTTCAAACAAACATAGGCTATTATCCGTTAGAATAAGATCATCAACATAAAGACAAACAAGCAAAATATCTCCATTAGTATGAACTTTAATGTAAGAAACATATTTATGGAGACAACGAGTAAATCCACCATCTTGAAAATACTTGTCAATGCCACTATTCCCTGCTTGTGGAGCTTTCTTCAATCCATATAAAGCTTTTTTCAATATCACCACTTTATATTTGTGATTCTAGACCACAACGTCCAATGGTTGTTCAATATAGACTTTCTCTTCAAGATTCCGTTCAAGAATTCTGACTTGACATCTAGTTGATGGATTTTTTACTTTATTTGTATTGCCAAAAAAATCAAAAGAATTATCATCTCCATGTGGAAAACAATTGCATATACTTCCTCATAGTCAATACCATGCCTTTGATTGTAGCATTTAGCCACAAGTCTTGCCTTGTATATTTCTACCTTTCCATGAGCATTATTTTTTGCCTTGTATACCCATTTTGCCTTGTATGACCATTTGACCCTAATTGCTTGTTGATCTTTAGAAAGAGTTGTTAACTCTCAAGTGTTGTTCTTCACTATCGACTAAATTTATTTTGCTATGGCTTGTCTCCACTTTTTGTCCATAATAGCTTCATCAAAATTCATTTGTTTACTATCAGTAACTTCTTCTATGTCATTATAGAATTCTTGGATGCTTCGCATCCTCTGTAGCCTTTCACTTGAACTTTGATCGTGAGAAAAGAGAGGTGCAATATTTATTGTGAAGAAGGTAGGGTTTCATCCTGTACAGGTGCCATGGTATCCCGTTCTTCTTCATCTCCAAAGTATGGAAGAAAATCATATCTTCTTTCTTCTTGAGCCTTATAGCCCTCCTAATTTCATGATGCTTCTTAGTCAAATTTAACATTACGACTGACCACCACTTTGTTGTTGCTTGGATTGTATAGCATGTAACCTTTTGAAATAGTGTCATAGCCAATAAACACATACTTGACACTTCGATCATCAAGTTTTGCTCTCCCTTGATGTGGAACATGAGCATAGGCTATGCTCCAAAAGATTTTCAAGTGCTTGGCACTTGACTTTCTTCTGCTCCATGTTTCTTGAGGTTTTTCATCTCTCACATTTCTTGTTAAAGACCTGTTGCTCAAATAAGTTGCATAAGAAACAGCCATGACCAAAATTCTTTTGGCATATTTTTAGCTTTCAATATACATCTAGCCATATTAAGAATTATTCTATTCTTTCTTTCCACAACTCCATTTTGTTGGGGTAACTAAGGTACCGTTAGAGGGTGATGAATTTCATGAGACTGACAAAAGTCATTAAATTCTTTTGAAATTAATTCACCTCTTCTATCGGACCTTAAGGCTTTTATTTTATAGTTGCTCTCTTTTTCTACAAGTGCTTTAAAAATTTTAAAAGCAACAAAAGCTTCTGATTTTTGCTTCAAAAAATATACCCAAGACTGAAATCATCAATAAAGATCAAGAAGTACTTACTTTTATCAAAATAAGGTGAATCGATTGGACCACACACATCAATGTGAACAAGCTGAAGTAGATTAGTTGCTCTTGACGTGATTTTCTTTAGAAAACTCCTTCTTGCATGTTTTCCAAAAAGACAAGCTTCACACAACTGATTGGGATGGTTGATTGATGGAATCCCATCAACCATGTTCTTGTCTCCCATCAATTTCAGAGCTTCAAAATTTAAGTGCCCAAATCACATGTGCCAACATCATTACTCATCTTGCACATTAGCCTTCAAACACTTTGCATTAATGGTTTTAAGATTCAAGAGAAACAATTTATTCTTTGTCATATGCAATTTTGCAATTAAATTGTTACTTGAACCTCTAAGCCAAAGATGCATATTTTTCATACGAATATTATATTTTTTTCAAGAAGTTGGCCCAAACTCAAAATACTACTTTTTAGTTATGAAACATAGTAAACCTCATTGATAAAATTTTGACCACTATCTTTACAGGATATCAGAATCGTACCTATTTCTTCAATTGAGGTATCTCTAAAAGATAAATTTTCACGTCTCAAAATTATAAGGACAGACAAGAACCGTATGAACTTATTTCCCACGCACTCTATGACATATGCGAGATTATATGATAATAATGAGCAGGATGTCCAATATGAGTTGTAAGTATGCATAGGGAGTTACATTAACAAAAATTGCACAATACAATATTATATGATGTCCATGAAGCCTTTGGTCAGTTTAATACGTTATACTACAAGTTATTAGTTGTCGTAGAGACCAACATACCCAACTAGAGACCTGTACATATAATAAAAAATACTAGATATAGATTGGCTCCAGAAAGAGATGAAGCTTACCAAAATATTAGCTGAAAATGACAATAGGGCTTAACTTGGATATCTGCTATCCTGAGGATCTGACCTTGCATCAATAAAACATGGTGCCCCCAGGAGGTCAATACATAAACAATATGTACTGGTATGAAAGAAGATAGAATAATAGTTGGACGGGTGTAGAAGTTCATATGAATCAAATACCAAAGTGTAAGAAATATGAGAAAATGAGTAACATATGTACGATATGAAACTGTAATCTACGCACCAATCTTATTAGTACCTTATATAATATTTAGAAAAATGTTCACTAGAATACTGTGCCTATAATTTGCCTAGGTGATGTATTTAACCTATAAGTAGTACAAATAATCACAAGATGGCCTACCGAAGGCAATACGAGGAAAATATAAAACATATGTTGGTCAAATACTCATTGCTAGGATCTCATACGTGTCATACCCGATTTTATCTAAGGTCAAAATGAGCACGACATTATGGACTCTAAAATAATTAATTTATGCATAGAGTCGCCACCTAATTTTTAAGAAAAAATAGAAAACCTACTTATTTATTAACGAGTATGACTTTATTTAATTCACGAACCAAATTAGATCCTAGGTAAGTTCAAATTATTTCGAAGGAAAGGTATTAGGCACCCTTCAGAATCCACAAATGTGATTCCCGATCAGACTTATGTTTATTAAAACAAAGATAAAAAATTAATGTTTGTAAGTACAAATACAAAAAATGCGTATTAAAACTATATACACAATTTATATGTAAAGAGTGTGAAAATTGAATATGTTATCGTAAAAATATGTGTATAAAAAGTGTATAAAAATAAACAAAAATAGATGAGAATATGTATGAAAAACAAAAAGATTAAATAAATAAAAATTTATTTAAAAGAAAAGATTACGTAATATTTTTAGTGTAAAAATATGAATTATTCTATTAAATATCGAAATTAATCTTAATATAAATATTAACGGCCTAAACTTGCCTAAACGCGTGGTAAGAATTGTATAAATAAAGAACATTCACGCCCAACACCCCAAAAATAGAGATTTTACTATAATTAATATTTGTACAAGCGTAAAAGAGTAAAAATACAAAAATAAAATTTAAAGCCTTCTTTGAATGTCATTCCGGATGATTATTTTCAATAATCTGCATAAACATTTGTAAATAAAATGTTAGTAGCAAATAAATAATTATCAAAAAAATGAGAAGATGTGTGTGCATATATGTATAAAAAATAAAAATTTTCAGTAAAAATATGGGCTTGGATCAAATTTTAGGTACTCCATGGCTATGAAATGGTTGCTCTATTTATTAGCCGTCCTAAATCGTCTTTCCGAGATACAAATCATAAAACTTTTGTGTTGTTATAAAAAAATTCGTCATCGCCCAAAAATTATTTATTTTATTACATATTTATGTATAGAATATTTATCTTTTATTTGTGCAGGCCTCGAAAATTGACGGAGAATTTTTTCTTCGGCCAAATTTCGGCCCTTAATATAAAATAATAATTTTGATAAAATAAAGTTCATATTTTGCAATGGGGTGTCCTCAAATATCCAGACTGAGAGATAATTTCATTGGACAAATATTAACTAATATATATAAAAATATCAACAAAATAACAACGAAAAAAATAATCAAAATATAAATTTCAAGCATCTTTTAACAATTGAAACTGAGAAATATTAATATATAATAAAGAGAAAGACAAAAATACATCAAATATGGAGGAAACATACTCAACAATATTCAATATCTATCACAAAATCATCCATTAAATTAGAAAATGCATACTACTATTAATCATAATATAGCAATAATAACCATAGCAATGTTAGAAAAATAAAGCATTACAACAATGTAAGATACTAGGGGGTTTGGGCCATAGGTGACAAAAGAGTTTTAAAATGAGGCGTAGGTGACACAAGTCTTAATATTTGAGTAGAGGTGACAATTACTTCATTGTGGTTTAAGAAAGTTTAAAAAATTTCAAAATAACCCACAAGTTTTTAAATTTACACTTTGATTCAAATGTTAGTTAATATATAACAGGGAACGAAGGGAAAAATGCATCTTTTTCTCTTTCCTCATCCGTTGATATTTCTCTCTCTTCGCGATATTTGTTGTTCATTATTGCTGCTACTTATTCATCATATTCTGATTTATTATCATCATCTGATACTTCATTATCAACTTCATATTTTTCTTGCTGACCATTGTTGTTGTTGTTGTTGTTGTTACCCCAACTAGTGCTCTTTGACCAAATTTTTATGTCAAATTTTATTTCGTAAATCACTTTCCACTTTGGAATTTACTTGAGAGGAGACTTTGGTAAGTCAGATTATGCTTTTTAGTTGAATCTAGGTAACTATTAGTGTGTTATTTGTTCAACAATAGTTTGCACGTGAACATGAATGCAATACAAGAGCAATCTGTTTAAATAGATCCATTATCTGTGGCACCAGATAAATGTTCTATTGTAACAGTAGACTCATATTGGATTCATGTTTAAGGATTCTAGGTGCCCATAATATGATTATGAATCAAAATAGATGGGTATTCTGTTGTACCAGATTAGTATTCTGTTTCAACAGATAAATAATCTATTTCATCAGATTACTAATATGTTTCGAACAACAAAATACAGCTCCTGTCACACACAAAACCTAATAGATAACTCATATGTTCTTGCTATTGATACTGGAATCAAATTATTCCTTAACTGTAGACATGACATTCGTTAAGAAATAGAAATAAACAGCATCAAAATTAATTAAGAAATAAAAAGTCAAGTGCATCAAACATAATTTTTTATAAAACAAGCAAAAAAATAAATACATAGCTAATAGAAAAAAAAGCTTAATTATTATTATCATTATTATTAACATCATTATTATTTGTATGGCCAGCCGACCAATCTTCAAAGGGCAGCAGCAGCGCCCTCCGCAGCCTGCAGATCTCCCCCAGCATCCTTACTCTGACGGCAGCGAACTCCCAACGCAGGTCATGAACCTTCTTCTGCAGTTCTCTCATGGCGTCTCATAAAATGACGACATCCCATACAGGATCAGCCATATCTAAAAAATACAAAAGTTGACAAAACACACACGTAAACACAAATGTAAAGAAAAGAAAGAATTCGAATGTAATGTAATACAACGTATATTTACAAAAAAATCAAGAAAAAAACTTACCAGAGACAGGAAAAAGCTATCAAGTCCTTGAAGAGAAAGTAGTTGAAGGTGTAACAAGAGCGAGGAATAAATAGTGTGTAGTAGAACGAACGATTGAGTAAGGAGGGACCTATTTATAGAGGATTGAACTTGAATGAGTTAGGCGAAAAATCGCAACTGTTCACCTCCATTTATTAATGACATTCTTGATTACTGTAAAAAATTATGACTTAATTAAATTAATCAATATTATGATAAGTCATGACTTTTCAGTTTTATTATTATTAATAATTAGTTATTTCTAGAAACTATTTTTTTACACTGTTTTGGACAACAGATAATATATCTGTTGCATCAGATAAATCATCTGTTACAATAGATATATCATGATTTGTAGCAAATAGATAACCTGTTGCATCAGATAATATATCTGTTGCAACATATAATATATATATATATATATATATAT
>NC_061120.1:174147645-174147937 GCF_002878395.1 Capsicum annuum | reverse complement strand
TTTTCATGACATCCAAATTTTCTGAATTTTTAATTATATAAATTAATAAAGCAGATTTAAAGGCACAACTGTTCACCTCCATTTATTAATGACATTCTTGATTACTGTAAAAAGTTATGACTTAATTAAATTAATCAATATTATGATAGGTCATGACTTTTCAGCTTGAAGCTTAGCTTTATAATTATTAAAATAATTAGTTCTTTCCAGCAATTGTTTATTTTTTACATTGAGTTGCACAACAGATTATATATCTGTTGCATCAGATAAATCATCTATTACAATAGATATA
>NC_061120.1:174105234-174147545 GCF_002878395.1 Capsicum annuum | reverse complement strand
ATATCTGTTGCATCAGATAAATCATCTATTACAATAGATATATCATCTGTTGCAACAAATAGTTCAATTTTTGCATCAGATAATATATCTGTTGCAACATATAATATATATATATCTTTTAAAAAAAAATTATCTTCATGGCATCCAAATTTTCTGACTTTTTAATTATATAAATTAATAAAGAAGATTTAAAAACACGAATTTTTCTGGTGAGTTTTTTACGGTTTAAATTGTGTTTATCATTTATTTTCTTATTCTTTTTTGTGAAAAGAAATGACTTAATTAAATCAAGCTGGTGGTGACGACTTAATCTTTCCGTTTCTTTAATAACCATTTTTATTAATTGAGTTATGGCATCAGATTATATATCTGTTGCATCAGATTACCCATATGTTTCAACAGATTTACCATCTGTTGCTATGAATCGACCATCTGTTTAAGGAGCTTTTTTGATTTCTTCTAAATGATTCATAATTCGCAACATATAAGGAATTTGATGCATCAGAATCATTTTTTGTTTTGGTTTGTTTGTTGAATGTGTTTAGACAAAAGTCACAGTCACGACTATTCATTAACTTTTTTCTTAAAAATTATATCATATATATATATATATATATATATATATCTTAATTAAATTAATCCAATGTTGTGACTTTTTTTAAATTAAATAATCTTTCTTTTATGATTATAATATTATTTAGTTCCTTATTATTTATTAACGAATCATTTTTAGGAGAATTTCTCATCGTGATCGCATCCCTAACTCCAACCGCCGACATGTTTTGAATAGGGAGTAAATAGAATGATAATTAAATATTGAATAAGAATTAAAAATTCAAAATCGACCAAACCAAACCAAACCAAACATATACATGGATTTTTTTGAATCCCTTATAGGTAGATTGGATATAAAAAAGGGAAATACATACGCAAAAAGAAAGAAAAAATATAACCTAATTATTATTATTATTATTATTATTATTATTATTATTATTACTATTATTATTGTCAACCTGACAATTTTCATTCGGCAGCAGCAGGGCCCTCCTCAGCCTTGCTCAGAAGTTGGCCAAATCCCTCGGGAGTTCATCAAACTGCCTTTGAAATTCCTACAAAGACTCGATATGAACCTTTTTGTATGAATCTGGATCTGACATATTAGTATTGTAAGTATAGTACAATGAACGAGAGTGAGTGAGGAGGCCGGAGGGACCTATTTATAAATGATTGAGAATGGGAAGGGACTGGACTTAGTCAAATAAAAAACCACGACTGTTCATATCTCTTAAAAGGAAAAATTACACAAATACCATATTTAAGACCCCCTATTACACAATATCCTTTAATGTTTTAAAAAATTACATAAAATTCCGAATTCATATTTACTAGTGATACATATGATATATGTATCACTGCTTAACATATGTATCACAATTCAAAATTCTGGGATAAAATGTAATTAGCAAACTATTCGGGATTTAATGCAATATTGCTGAAACTATCCGAAATTTATGTGTTGTGTGTGTTACTTAAATAATACTGGTGACTTTATTAATAAGTAAATTAAAAAAAATGGATCTAAATACAATATTTTATCTTTTTGTTGTATTTTCAAAAGATAAAGATTGGTAATCTATTGCAAAATATATTCCATCTGTCAGATAACTTACAACATATGGACAATCTGTTGCAACAGATGGATATATCAGTTTTGTTTTCCTTTAACTGTGGCGTCTGTTGCAACTTGGTATTCATCTGTTTATTCAATTTCATCGAGAACAATCGATTTTTCTAAACACTTCTTGGCCAAATTCAATTTCTACTCTTGGATTGCTTTTTTTTTCTTTGCATCCTTCAACCAAACTAAATTTTTTCTATTGGATTGAGGGCAAAAATTGAATTTGGAGGCCAGCTTGAAGAATGCAAAGAAAAAAAGAGAAGCCGTCCAAGAGCAAAAATTGAGTTTGACCAAGAAGTGTTTAGAAAAATCTATTGCTCTCGATGAAATTGAATAAACAGATAATTAGCAAGTTGCAACAGACGCCCTAGCTGATGGAAAAGCAAACTGATATATAAATTTGTTGCAACAGATTGTCCTTATGTTGTAAGTTATCTGACAGGTGGAATATATTTTGCAACAGATTACCAATTTGTTTCTTTCGAAAATACAACAAAAAGAAAAAATGTTGTATTTAGATCCGTTTTTTTTTAATTTACATATTAATAAAGTCACTAGTTTTATTTAAGTAACACACACAACACATAAATCCAGGTTAGTTTACGCTAGATGTGGAGTCTGTTGCGTCAGATATGGAGTCTGACGGAATAGATATGGCGTCTGTTGGAATACATAGCAGCCTTGCTGGTGGTTTGATTTGTTCCATCAGTTGCTCTGTCTGTTGCAACATCAACAATAGCATAAACTACAAACAACAAATAAAAAATATCAACAACAAAGAAAACAACAACATTTGTTCCCAAATATCATCAACTACAAATAATCATACATCCTATATTCCAACACCATCAACAACAAGGGACAATAACCTTTTGTTCAATTTCTCGTGGAGTCAAATTCTCTCGTACTGTAAAGAAGCATGAATGGCATACCGGTTGGATTTTATAATGCTCTTCCTGATTTTAGTCAAACCCCATCCCCAGGTCCCAGCTCCTTTGGACTTATTTCAATAAATTCAATAAAAAAGGGTGCAAGTGAATCAGAGCTTGAGAATATAGCTATTACAAAATCTGTCTCTGCATAGGGGGATTTCCTAATTGGTCTAGGTCATTTCGCTACAAGGAGATCATTTATGATGAAGAGGATGAGCTTCAAGAGAATGATTCGGGGTTCTTGCAGAGTGGAACCGTGCAGTACCAGATACGAGATATAAAAATGTGGTTCAGGGGACTATATGTGGAGCAATTCGGCAAAAATTGATACCGTCCTCTCATACCAGTGAATTGGGTCACATACATTCGAGCTTTGACTTTTAGGAAAAATTAAGGAAAACAAAACTCAAGGTGCAAGTACGATTAAAAAATAGCTTGTCAAAGGAAGAGGTAAACTGTAACCTATAACCCGAATCCCCTAAAAGATTTATCATTTTAGGTTTCGTTTTCCTATTGGATATTGAAATAATTTTAGAGGTTTACTTGACTTTGTCCATGTCAACAAATAATTTGAAATACCTCAACTTTTTTAAGTCATGCATTACGATTGGAACGCCCAATTCCTATCTAGCCCTATGAAGTAGAGCCTGTAGCGCTTTTACCCGCAGAAAGGGAGAGTAACATAGCCAAGGATGAACTGCATAAAATCAAGGTAAAAATCTCTAGACATTCCCTCAGGCGTAAAAACGGGAAAGATCCCTCGGATAGAATCATTCGATTATATTGACAATTTTAAAAAACTAACTCAGGGCAAACTATCTTTAGATGGCAAAGTAAAAAGTCAAATTAATTTGCTTTTGAGTAGATTCCCATGCTAAGAATAGGTTTAGATCCTTTAGTTAAGGAGCCTAATAATTCGTTTCTGCCGATAAGCCCCAATTGCATCATAGGAATTCCTATAAGAGAAAGCCGCGCAACCAAAGTAGCCCTAACTATACAAGGGGGGCAGAGCGCTAAGAAAGTGAAAGCATTATCACTATACGAAATGAAGCTGCGGCTAGCACGCTAAGCTAAGGGCAAACTAAACCAAATATTGCAGCTAGACAGCCATCTCTGCATTCCTATGTTTTACAGCTTTTATCGACTACATCCGATCGACGGAAGGCATCTCTGATCCACTGAATCACGTCTGAATGAAGGTCTTTCTCTATCTTTAGTTTCATTTGGAATTGAGCCTCGAGAATATCAGAGGAAATATGCTCAGGCAGGGGACACCCAAAATATCTACTACCAGTTCTTCCTAGCAAACTACGACCCATCCTTCAGATAGATGTAAGCCACATTTAGTGATTTAGAATATCACTTACGACATTTCAAAATTAGGGTTCGAGGGTTCAAGATATATATTCATTGATATTGAGGAAGTAGAGGCAGATTAAATCTGTGCCATCAACTTGACTACATGGAACATTGCTGGTTGCTGGCATCCAAAAAGAAAGAAAACTCCTAGGATTACGATCTCGACTCCTTGGAACAACTCTAGTTCGTACACATCTTCTCTTTGTTTCTCGTGCCTCTAGTGAGTTAGAGACTCTATCATCTAAGTGCCCATCCAGCCTGTTCAGTTTCAGCCAAGAAAGTTGCATCAAATTTTTGATAGAGTTTGATCCTTCTCTTCCCACTAAGGCCAATCCTTTTTCTTTAACTATTTTTATAGGGAGAATTGCAAGAAATACAAGTATAATAATTTCATCCAAGAGTCTGGAGGTTTCTAGTGCTTTATTCTTATCGGTTAGCTGCCAGTTCAAATCCTCATATTTCTTTTGATTGCAGATCTCTGTTACTATACTTTTAGGATTAATACCAAATCTACCATAGAGAGAGTTCATTAGAATCTTATAGAAATATGACATGGCTTTTTAGCATAAGACTCAAATAAATATAGGGTTAGCATCCAGTTCTGAGATTAAGGAAAAAACAGTGATTAGTGATTAGAGGAATATAACTATGCAATAGTGGATATGCGTCAAATGAATTAGATTTTTCAAAAAACTAGAAAAGGTTCAATTGTTTTCCCACTGCCAGAAGGCCCCATTAAGGCAAGAATTTCACCTTTCCTTCTTCGAACCTTGAGTATCTTCTTGTAATTGTCATGCTCAAAATGGGAAGATACCTTTGATACAACTGCCTTGATAGGATTGTTGGAGGAAGATTCTTCTTACGGCTTCAGGCAAGGAATGTAGTAACTAAACTCTAAGGAGAGGATAGAAAGTTCCATGTCTGATAAGGAAAGGATATCTTGGCATTTCCAAAATTTCTTCTAATTTAATCCATAACAATTCTCCCATTGAACCCACAAATAGATGCTCGCTAATGAGTACCGCGTCTTCCCAGTGAAGTAGAGCCGTCTTCATGGGGCCTCAACGATCCATAAAGTTACAAAGGTTGTACTTGTAAACCAACCCCCTAAAGCAAAATAGGTACAAGGAAAGAGCAATAGACCGGTAAGGCTTGCTAGTTTCCTGAAGTACACTCGCATTTGTCTGTCTATGCCATAGTTGCTTGGAAGGCCTAACAGTCAGTCTTCAAGAAGCAAGTAGGCATCTTCTCCTTGGCAAAGAGAAATTTTACCCAACATACATCCAATGGCATAGAGTGATGCGTCAGTATGAACATGGAAATCCTTGTTCTAATTCAGAAATGGTTACCATTATCCTTTTTGTAGTGAAGAATCTTGTATGTGTTCCTAAGGACCCATATAGAGTCCTCCGGGTGCGCGAGCACAGACTGAACTCGTATCGAACTTTATATATGTATGTGGAAATAAAGAAAAAAACGTATATAATCTAATCAGTGAGCACCCATAGTAAGAGTTGTTTGGTTAGCCTAGTTGTTGTTTATGGGTGCTTAAGGCTATTTATTTCTTTTGGTATTGAGTTCAATTCCCACACAACATATATTTTTTAAATTTTGGTAACCAACTCTTCTCTTCTTATTCACTTTAAACTTTTTATTTTTTTCTCCCTTACTCCTTGTGTTGATTGTTCGGACTCCACTATTTTTAAGCTAAGAAGCACCCACTGTCTAGACCGCACCACACCACAAGTTCCAACAATGTCAAAACCACCAACAACACCACACCACAAGTTCCAATAATGCCATCCCCACCAACAACATCAATAACAGCATCAACAACAAAGAAATAAACAAAATACATTAAAAAAATGATACTGCCAATAAGACTTTTAAACTTCTCCCAACAGATGACTTTTTTTTGTATCTTATAATAAAAATTCTCGGTATGTTTATTCAACAATTAAAAGTTCCTTCAAATTTTTTAAATAAATATGATATGGAAAAATGGTAATTAAAGAAACAAAAAGATATAAATAAAGTTGCAAGAAGAAGACGAGAATGAAAGAGCAATAGTGAATCATATCATACAATGTCAAAAGGGGGTTAAAACAACAATTTCAGTCGAGGAATATAAGATATGGATATCAATCGGTTTAGATCCTCACGAAAATTTTTGAGAAAGAGGAGAGAAAAAAAAGGCTGTGACAACCCTAAAGAGGATAGAAAGAAAAAATATGAGAGATTTAGAGCTGAAGGAGAGGAGGGGAGAGATGAGATAATTCTAATTCTAGATGTACTACCCTTAATATTAAATGACTAAACAAAGTGTATTTATTCAAATTTATATTTACAAAGCATAATTAATAAGGCTAATTTGGTAGTAAAATAAACCCCTAATTAATATTTTCTTGATGGGAGTGCTAAGTCAATATGAAAAGGAAGAAGTATTAGGGGTTTCAATAGTCATTAATTAATATTCACTAACAATTTGAGGGGAACGAGGAAAAAAACGGGTGACATTGAAAAGACAGGACAAGACTACTCAATGAGATTTTTGAGTTATCCAAAAAATATTTTTTACCGTCTTTAGTAGTTCTACTACTTTATCTACTCGGACAGTAGCTTGCTTTAAAATTAAAAGAAAACAAAAAGATTTTCAAACAAAAATGTCGTCTATTGCAACAAATTTAGAGATCTGTTTGAGAAATCCCAACAGCTCAGTCATCTGTGACAACAGATGAAAATGTCATTTGATAACTTAATCAGAAACGTCATCTGTTACAACGGATATGAATATTTGTTTGAAAATTTCCAAAACCTCAGTCATCCATTATAACAGATGCAAATGTCTATTTGATAATTAAATAAGAAATGTCATCTGTTGCAACATATATTGTTATCTGTTTGAAATTCTCCAACAGCTCAGTTGTTTGTTGCAATGGATTTCATGAACTAGGGATGAAAGAATGAGCTCTTCATTAACTTAATGTTAAGATTAATAATAGTACCTACATCTATCTAGGTGGAACGAGGGATGAATGAATGAGCTCACAGGGTCAATTACAAATCCAATTGAGTCGTTGCATTTGCATGGTATTAGTATTGCGTTTCTCTTGACCCGAGTCGTCGATCGATCACTTTGAGTTGAAATGTGTTCTCATTAACTTAATGTTAAGATTAATAATAGTACCTACATTGATCTAGGTGGAATTAGGGATGGATGAATGAGCACAAAGGGTCAACTACAACTTCAATTGATTTTTTTGGCAATTGCATGATGAGACGGTACTGCATTCCTCCCGACAAGAGTCATCGATCGATCACTCTGAGACAAACTGATTCTTACTACTTCGTATGCTTAAATAATACCTTAATTGAATAATCTGGGACTAGGGGTGAGTTCTCATAGGGTCAACTACAACTTCAATTGAGTCTTTTGGCAAATCCATAATGAGACAGGACTGCATTCCTGCCGACAAGAGTTGTCGATCGATCACTCTGAGCCAAACCAATTATTACTACCTCATATGTCCAACTAATACCTTAATTTATTAATCTAGGACTAGGGTTGAATTCTCATAATGTCAACTACAGTAAATGACAATGCCTATTTAATAATTTACAACAGATGGGTAATCTATTGCAATATATGACTCAATTCATTCGATAATTTACAACAGATGACTTAATCTATTTGATAGTTTACAACAGATGTGTAATATATTATAACAGATTACATAATCTGTTTGATTTGATCCAATAGAAAAGACATCTGTTGCAACAGGTTGAGCATTTGTTTATATATAATTCAATTGAGTTCATATATTAGACTAATACCTTAATTGAATGTGAGTTCTCATAGGGTCAACTACAACTACAATTGCGTCTTTTGTCAATTGCATGATGAAACGGTACTGCGTTCCTCCCGACCAGAGTCGGCGATCGATCACTCTGAGCTGAACCAATTCTTACTACCTTATATGTTAGACTAATACCTTAATTGATTAATCTAGGACTAGGGTACTAATACCTTAATTGAATAATCTGGGACTAGGGGTGAGTTCTCATAGGGTAAACTATCAATTAATCTAGGACTAGGGGTGAGTTCTCATAGGGTTAGCCACAACAGATGATAGCGCTTATTTGATAATTTACAACATATGGGTAATCTGTTGCGACATATGACAATCCATTTGATAATTTACAGCAGATGGGTAATCTGTTGCAACAGATGACTTAATCTGTTTGATAATTTACATCAGATTCGTAATCTGTTGTTACCTAATCTGATTGATAATTTACAATAGATGAGAAATCTGACGCAACATGTTGAACACTTGTTTTTTACAATTTCAATTGAGTTCATATGTTAGACTCCTAAATTGATTAATCTAGGACCAGGGGTGAGTTTTCACAGGGTCACCTCTTAGAGTACTCGGTCAACTACAACTTCAATTATTTTTATATGATTTTAAAAATTATGCATATATTTATGATTTTAAAAATAATTAAGATTACTTTGGATCAAATTAACATTTTCAAAACTACTTATCATTCTTTTCTAAAATACAAATCAACCCATACAAAATATTTCATCATTTCAAATCTCGAGGTTTGGCTCTTTCTCTCTCATTCGCACTTAACAATACAGTACAGAAACAACTACTCAACAATTTTCCTCAACCCTCCACAACAGATTGTTTTTTTTTCTTATTTCCGACCACATAGGTGTTATTTTCGACATCATTCTTGCTTGTATCAGTCATTTTCTTTGTCTTCGTAGGCAACAGAGTTTGAGAAGAGCTCTATATTTTTTTATTTTTTTCTAAAAAATAAGGGCTTTTAAGTTAATGATGAAAAATAAAACTTTTAGTTGTATTATCTTCGAGAATGGGTTTACAATTTTGAGTTTTGATGGTAAAATCGTAGGAAGAACTCGAGAAATCTCTAGTTTCCATAGCAGTATTCCATTGACTGTCGTGGTATAGTTGGATGGTGTTGGTGGTGGTGGTGTTTGTGGTCGTCATGGTGGCTCCGGTGGTGGCATTGGTTGGTGGTGTTTATGGTGGTATCGATATTCATGGTGTTTGTTTGTTTGTTGGTATTGGTTGGTGGTGCTTGTGGTGGTGGCTGTTGGTGTGTCGGTATTCGTGGTGTTTGTAATGTATTTTTTAAAATCTATGCATATATCAATTGTAATGTAATTTTTGTTTTTCTTTGTCTGTAGGTAAAACATGTCTCCCAAAAGAAAAGAAAGTAAAAGTGGATCAACGTCTGACCACTCAAAAAAAAGCTATAGTACAGAGGGATTCGGAGGAACTTCCTGAACAATCTCAGTCAGGGAAAAGTGAAACTGAGGAGAGATGTGAAAACAACGTTGAGAAAGGTGGACAAGGGTCCATAGATGGTGGTGAAAAAAATGAAAGTGAGAAAGAGGAGGAATTGGAGAGTCAGAAAGAGAAAGAGGACCACATTATACGGCTTTCCTTGGGCTTTCATGGTAAAATTAATCACTAATTTTACTCATCCATTAATTTATATTGAATATAGTTATTATGATTTTTGTTTGCTTGCTTCCTGTTTACACTTTTTAGGCTTGGGCATTTGAAGCCATTCCCCCCTCCGAAAACAGTTAATGGATTACCTGGATGAGGTTTGTCATCCAAGAATGTTTAGGTGGTTGGCTGCAAAGAGCAACGCCAATATTAAGGAGGCTGATCTCTTTAACCCTCCGGATGATGCAGTACGTCTTATTCAAGTAAAATAATTCTACTCAAAGATAAGAAAGATATTGAACAGATGTTATATCTGGAGCTTGAGATGTTATATCTGATGCACCAGATAAGACATCTACTGCGATAGGGTATATCTTGCATCAGATTACCCATCTGTGGCTCTGGTTTTGTGAACCCGATTCCTAAAAGATTAACCATCTACTGCAAATTGTGCAATAGGTGTTTAATCTGATAACATATTATTCATCTGTTGTGATGTACAACTTATCTGTTGCATAACAGATTACCCTTCTTGTGCAGCTGTTGCAACCGATGATTGATATTTTGCATCAGATTATCCATGTGTTGCTCTGTTTAGCTGAACTAGGCTCAAATGGATTTTTACCATATACTGCAAACTATGCAACATATGGGTCTTTTTTTAAAAATGTAACCCAACTATGTAAATTATTATATTATATGATTTACATGCATCTGTCTTTTTTTCTTTTTTATAGGTTGTGCATCCATGAATCGTGCCTACTGAGGAGGAGTCGGTGATGACTTCTTATATTACTCTTGGTCATGTTGATACTATTGCATACCCAACGGTAGAGTTAATAAAGAAGGAATTGGCTGGAGCAACAGCCATAAGAAGAGCAGTTAGGCAAGGTCAGCCTAATGTTGAGGCTCTTCATGACCAACCTTTTACTAAGGCAGATTTTGGTGCTTCTTATGGTGGAGTTATTGGTGTTGATGGCAGGCATGCTGATGCTTCTACCAAAGAATAAATATGTTTGAAAACACCCTTTTTTGCCCTTACACAGGTCCCTTTCACCCCTCTTCACCCTCGTGTTCTCGTTGCGAATGCGATAAGTGCAAGGACAGACATGATAAACTCTTTGAAAAAGTAGAGGCTATCTATAAAGCTATCAAGGAATTCAAATCTAAGAGGTATGTCATAACATCCAAGAAGGTAAGAGAGCCACACACTCCTACAGCAGTGGTTAGGAGAAAGAAAAGAACAATTAGAGACGTACTCTCCACTCAAAAATAAAAAAAAATTGCAATACCTCTCTCTCCAAAAGCTGTTGAAGTTCAGGGACCAGTCAAGAAGGTGGAAATATATGCGGAACTTGGCGCCGAAGAGAAGAGGGATCTGCAATAGGCCAAGAATGCTAAGCCAGGCGCACCAGATTACCCTAGGCCTCTCTTTCCCCCCCAACACTTCCAGACTGTGACTGATATGCTTATGCCGTACGAGGACAAGGCAAGTTTACTTTTCCTAACCTAGCCCTTCTAATCTACCCCATGAAGAAGAATCTACGCAACAGATTTCATATCTATTGCAACAACTAGGTATACTGGTGCAACTAGTTATGGTTCTGTTGCAAATTATTATCCATCCGTTGCATATGTTGCGTTGGATTATTGATTCAGAGAATCCTATGTAACAGATGGACTATCCGTTGCATCTTTACAATTGATTACCTATTTAAAAATTGACTTCTTTAGAAATTGACTTCTTATCTCACAGCATGTTGACATAATTCTCTACCTTATGAGGAAAAGTCAATTAACGTACCGGGAAGCTTATGAAGCTGCCGATAGGATAATGGACCTCGAATTCTGCAAGAACCTCAAGGATAGGTATGATCAACTCAATGGAGAGGCGTCAGCCCTTGGCGTGGGACTTGATTTCCTTGTTCCTACATTGGTCTTGGATGAAGAAGAAATGTTAAGATATGTTAGAGGGGACAGGCCAAATCTACACGGCAACAGCTGGACCGAGGCAAAAAAGATTTTTATAGTCATTAGCGTGAACGACATGCATTATTGGGATATTGAGATACTACTCGAGGAGGGAAAGATATGCCTCTCATCGATGTTTTTGATCTTTTTCTCCTCGTGGAGCCACTGATGGTGCTATTGCCCATCTTGTTAAGGGAGAGTAAACTGATGAATCATTTGCCAAAGGAAGTGTTGACAAAGAAATCATGGGATTTTGAAAGTCGAAACAAGGGAATGATCCTTCCAGAAGATGATACCGCTAAAGCGAGCGGCTCGCACGCTCTTGCACATATCGAATGTTTGCTGACCGGCACCGAAATAGCCGAGCCAACAACTTTTCTGTGCGACAACGCTGTGGTAAACCTGCAAGAGGTCTGGGCTTATGGGGTACTAATTGGACGCTTGAAGCCTGTGTATATAGAAGAGCCTGTGAAATAGAAATTTTTAATTTCAAGTCACCCTTCACTTTATTACATGTACATGTAGTGGCAATAATTTTTTTTGATTAAAGTTGAGTTTTTTTATAATGCAATAGGTTAGATTGTCAATCTTTTGCAACAGTGGGAAGACCTGTTTGAATAATCTAATAATCTAATAATCTAATAATCTAAGTCTAATCTGTTGTAACAGTAGGAAGACCTGTTTGATAATTTCCACAGATGACCTAAATTTTACAACATATGACTAAATCATTTTGATGTTTTCCAACAGTTATGCTTGAATATCCATGTGCTTGTCGACAACAAACCAGTAGAAAATACACACACCACCATGAAAATTTCAGCAATTAGGCTTCAATATCCATGTGTCCAATAACACCAAACCAGTAGCAATAACAACAACAATGTAGTATCTTCTTGCTCGATTTTGTTTCTCTTCAGAAGCCTTGACTTTGTTCAACAAACCCCAGATTACACGATTTGCTTGTGAAGGGTGTCGTTCTTCATGCCAATCAAAGTAATCGCAGCCCTTGAACACCAAACAAAAAAAATAGTTTCCAGCTATCCGGTTCAAGTCTTTCGTTAGGTGGCTGATCAAAAATCAAGAACATTGCTGATTGGGGTGGGTCAGTAGAGGACAGGAGATCTTCATTTATTGCTTAAGGCTATACTTCAGGGCGCCGCCCCCCTTCTTAGAATTAGAAAAAGGAATAATATACCTGCATTCTGTTGCAGGCTACTATAGAGGAAAGGAGCTCTGACGTTGGAATTCAATAGTGACACTCATTTTTCTTAACTTCAGATGAGTTTGGCTAGGGTGGCGGACATCAAATGACCACCCGTGCCCGTCCATTTTGTCTCGCCGACTCTAAATTCGTCTAGCGCTTCCAGTACTACATCCTCCAGCCTTTCATGTATTGCACCTCTTCTGAATACATATTCTAAATATCTGTTACCTACCATAAGTAGGAACTTGCATATAGACCAGGAACATACCTCAGGATTTTCACGTCTTTTGAATCCATAAACCTAGAAAGTCGCCGTCACTTTTTTTTATCCGTTTGCCGGCCCCACGGAGCCTGATCGTAACAAGCTTGAATGAAACCATGTCAGCCACACTCTCATTTAGTCCAACTATAAAATATTGACTTCCCAAATAGCAATGTATCAGGGGCTGAGCGTACCGGCTTATTAGCTAAATGGCAATTGGCACAAGAGAAAACAATTACAAAACAATTACAAGTCAATAATTAGTCAATTAATTAAATAAAAAAAATATTACCTTTGAAATCTTACAAGCAAAAAACCTACGACCTGGATTTTGTTAAGTCCAAGAAGTCTTTAACAGAGCTTCATGACCGCACTTACAATATCAAAAATATTTATCACAAAAAATAGTGGAAGATGCGCTCGACATTGTCAAGGTCAGTTTGAAAAAATGAAAGTAATAATTTAAAGAATTTGGATAGATAAAAGAAGATGACGATGATGAAGAAGATTTGGGAATTTAGGGTTAAATTTTAGAAGAAAGATGAACACATAAGACAATAGGGAGAAAAAATGACCGTTGGGAGCCAAGTGATGGCAAGTCAGCAAAATGTGCTAGGAATGACACTAACACATTTGATGCCTATTTTATTTTATGTCTTTAAAATAAACATGTCTACTTGATGCCTATCTTATTTTAGGTGTTTGAACTGAACATCGTCGATGGCTTGCGCCTTTTTTTATTTCAATTCACTTAACCTTTTAAACGTAGTGACAATTTTTTATGTCCAAGAAAAGTTGAATTCTTATAATACAACAGATTCTCCATCCGTTGTAACAGTTATCCTACCTGTTCTGACATATAGTTTATCTGTTGCAATAGGTTAGTTATCTGTTGCATTATTTCGATGTTTTTATCTAAAGTCCATCAGTTTCAACACTGGGAATACATGTTTGATAAATTCTAACAGATAACCTACCTGTTGTAACATATATATAAATCTGTTCGATTATTCCAATAGATGTGTCGTCTGTTGCAACAAATAAAGTCCATCTGTTGTAACATATGTCTAAATCTGTTCTTTTTTTTCCAAAAGATGTGTCACCTGTTTCATTATCTTGATATTTTTTATCTAAAGTCCATCTGTTGTAACAGTGGGAAGACCTGTTTGATAAATTCCAACAAATCACCTACCCGTTGCAACATATGTCTAAATCTGTTTAAATTTTCCAATAGATGTGTCATCTATTGCAACAGATATATTATCTGTTGTAATATTTGAATCTAGTGTTCCTTTTCAATTAATAAGTTCAAATCTAAGGAATAAATAAAATTCATAGACAAAATAAATAAATCGAAGCATTCATAAATTAGCTAAAATAAGTCAATGAATAAATGAAATGTAAATAAATTGTTATGGGTACAGATCTCAACATACATCAACAAAAATTTAAGTATAATGCTAAGGATTGCTTTGACAGGCTCAAGATATAAAGATCTTCTCAGTATGGACAAGTTATTCTTCATCCAGTGCTATGGAATTCGGCTTTGCTCGTCGTGGATATTCATTGTCGCTTGCGTATGGTTTCTGCGCTTTCTATTCTCCGTATTTCCACAAAAAGAGTAGCATATTGTCAATGCTGTTCAGCAGTAGCTTCTTCTACATCTACCTGGAAAGCCAGAATTGGTCAATGCTAATCACGGAGATACAACAAAATGGAAAAGGATAACTCATCTCTTCTAGCAAATCAAACAGGTCTTCCTCCTATTTTAAATTTTCCCATACATATTATATTTCTATTGCAACAATGAATCAACTGTTGGTCTACATGAGGAAGACCCTGTGTGATAATTTACAATGGATAAACCATCCGTTGTAATATATGAATCATCTGTTGCAGCAGATAGGTCATCTGTTGGTACAAATAAAAGTTGTACGAAGAGCTGTTTGATTTGCTAAAACAGAAGAGACATATGTTGAACCAGATAATGTATCTGGTGCAACAGGTTAGTCAACTGTTGCAACAGATGTATATATCTGTTTGATAATTTTCAACAGATGTGTCATCTATTGAAATAGATATGTGTCTATTTGTTTTGTTAGTTGGAAAACATATAATATATTCACCTTCTTCAGCTCGTGCTGCTCTCCTTTGGACATTGTACGTTGCTCAGTGCAACACGCAGACAGAGGAGTTGTAATTTTGCTTTTTTGGATGCCTGATAATGCCCTGGAAATCACTCTCTTTCTTCTCTTAGCCCTGATCTCTAATGGAACGGATGGAAATAAAATCCTCTTTGATGGAATAAGACCCCTCTTAGATGTCAATTCCTTTACAGAAGCATTTAATGCATTAATAGCATTAATCACTACATCATGTTTCACCCTGCAGTCTTGACATTTGCATGCAGAACATTCACTGGGAGAGGCAAAATTTGTATAACTAGTATGATCATACTCATAATGGTTTGCTTTAAATACTGTAAGAGGAGCATCATTAGCACCAACAGCAGCACCACTACCACCACCAACATCTCCATCAACAACAACAAGCCCACCCTTCAAAATTATTTTTCTTGTAACAGCTATTGCTTTAAACAATTCCATTTTTATTCTGTCGATGACCTTAGGGTCCGATAAAGTTTGCACAGACCATAAAGTAAGAAAAATGGCATCTTCAATTCTCGATTGGTTGGAACTAGCGACGGATTCACATTCTAACATAAATCATTACATATATTCGAATAATGATTAGATAATTAAAAAACATTAATTAAAAGAAAAAATTAATTATAATTATACTTACCGCATCCTTTTGGGGGTTGAAGAGATAATTTTTTTTTTGTATTTTTATCAGTTTTGGCCGATAGCTATCTCAAGATTCTTGGACAGGAAACTCCTTCCTGGTAGTTCACTTGTTGTCTCAAATAAGGAATGTCTTCAAACGCCTAAGCCTATAAAATAACGCCAATAAATAAAAATCATTATTGAGCAAAAAAATGAATGATATCATAATAGAAGAAAGAAACATTTACCATGAAAGCCCATGGGAAGCCATATAAGTTGATTGTCTTTGGCGCTAACGGAGTCAACAAATATTTGACAGTCATTTTGAAGCTTTCATACCCCATGGATAGCTGTTAAACGCCTCAAGATCCTCAGAGAGCTTTATTAAATCGAGTCTTATGTTGTTGTTAATGTCTCTCGCCCAAAGAATATTATGTACAAATCAAACCAAGCATAATGACTGCTTGTGCTTCTTTGAAAGTACTTTACCTTTCAATGCTTCTATCAAATTTTTGTTTTTGAAGCTTGTACCAATAATGGACACTAGGTCATCACGATCACACGACTTGCCTTTGCTTTTTTTGGGTGTACGGGGTGTTTTTTTGGGTTAGAATAGGTATAACTTGAGAAGGTGGATAACATTTTAGTCCAGTAATTATGGCAAACTCCTTCTAACCAAAACAAATAGGCATTCCATAGTAATTTATCCACACCTCATCCATCTTATCTTTGTTTTCATGCATAAACCTACGATTGAGAAGTTCATATACCATTTTTATTTGGAAACGAGCATTGTTGTCCTCCGACAAATCAAGATATTTGCCAAAGAAGCTGTCCCTGAAATAAGCATCTAGTTTTTGTTCTCGAAGTATTTTTTTGAAACCGTCGAAAGATTTTCCCATGGATGACTTAACCACGAAATCACCTGTTAAATCTGCGGCACCATTGCACTGCATTCTTATAGCATAACGATTAATGCTGAATGCTTTGACCAGCACTTCGGTGGAAGGGCTATTACCATCTGCATCATCTCTTTTGAAACATTCCTCCTCCCCGTGTTCATCATATACTGCTCCCGATTGAGATAACGCTAGTAAAGAAAGCTCATAGAGTGGTGGATGTAGCCTAGCTGCTTCACTTGTTCCTTTACTTGGACTTGATTTGGTTTTTATTCTTTTGGGAATCATATTATCTAAAATTAATAGGAACATAAAATAATATATTATTGTTGATTAATGCATCATTGAAAAAGGATAACAGTAAATCAAACAAGCAAAATAGTAAAATAACAGTTGTAACATATCACCGATTTGTTGCACCAGGTAGTTTATCTGTTGCAACATATAATTAAATTGTTGCAGCGAATAAGTAATCTGTTGCAATAATATAAAACATGCCACTCATCTTTTAATATAAATGAATGTTCTGTTCAATAGATCACACAACTGTTGTGACATCATCTGTTGCAAGATATGAGTGATCTGTTAGAACAGTTAAATAATCCATAGCAACAACTGAGTAATCTATTGCGACAATACAAAACATATCACTCATCTATTGAGAAAGATGAATGGTCTGTACAACAGGTCACACATCTATTGCAACACATGAGTGATCTGTTGGAACAGTTATTAATGGTCAATATTGTTTAGATTTCTTCCAACATAGGGTCGTCTATCACGGCAGATGAATGATCAGTTGAAAAATCAAGTCTTGGACTTTTACTGTAGGAAGAGTTGGTAGGATTTTATCCAACAGGAGGTTCATCTGTTGTATCAAATCATTAATCTGATCGTTCTTCCATTGCACCAGATGGTTAATTAGTTGCATCAAATTTTTTATTCGAAGCTTAATCTATTACAACATATGGTAAAGCTGTTGCATCAGATTATTAATCTATTGCATCGGAATTATAATATGATGGTTCCTCTGGTGCATCAGATGATTGATATGTTGCATTATATGATAAATCTGTTGCATCAGATGGGTAATCTATCGGAGAAAACAATAGCATAATTTTGTTAAACAAAAAACAACAATTTCACCATTTTTACCGAGAATAAGAACAGAATAAATCAAACTAAATTATCCTTTTATTTTTATAAACACAAACAATAAAAATCAAACTTCAAAAAAATGCAACAAACAACAAAATATCATAATTCACTTTGAAAATAGAAGAGAAGTGAAGAGAATAAATACCAGAAATTAGGATTTTATTCAGACCGCATTTCAAATTAGTGCAACAAATATTGAAATTGGTAACCAATACTATAAGAGAAGTTGGCTCAAGTTCCTCATTTTCTTCAAAACTCAAAAAGGCCTTAAATTTTTACATGTGAAAGAAGAAAAGGACCGATGAAGAATTTGAAGTTATTGTGGCCGGAGAGCAAGGCTGTCACGTCTATTGAAGTCGAAAAGGAACTGGAATCCCAACTATTTGTAGTCGGATGTTGAATTCGCCAAGGATTGAAATAAGAAATTTACAGAATAGTTGGTTGAGAGAGAGTTGAGAGAAGCTGTCGAGAAAGGGATGAGAGACAGGTTGATTGAATTGAAGCGGGGAACTCGAAGTGCAACTATTTATCATCGGGGGTTGAACAGAGAAATTTTGTAGAACTGTTAGTTGGGAGAGAGTTGAGAGAAGTTGTCGAGAGAGAGAAGAGAGTGGTTGATTTGGATTGAAGAGGGTGTGGGTTGGGTTGATTTTTATTTTTGAAAAGATTAGAAAGTTTTGAAAATATTAATCAAGTCCATAATTAACTTGATCAAGTTTCCTTATAATGTTTGACCCTATCTGTTGATCAATGTCATCAATCCTTCATTCAAGACTTAAAAGACACCTATTCTTCAATTTTCTCTTCTTTCTTTATGTATTTTTATCGTTGTTTTTATGGTGTACTTTTATATTTATATGATTTTTTTAAAATTTATTTGTATCAAACTATATATTTTAATTAAATTTATTATATATTGAAAAAATTTAGCCGAGGATATGTAGAATTTATTATTCGTACTTGTATATAAACAAGTATATGCATTAGTTGTATTTTCTTGAGTTTAAAATATTGTCACGGTTCAAACGGCCATGAGTGACACCCACACTAATTTTCTTGTGGGAGAACCATCTAATTGAAACCATTTACCCAATCATTTAGTCAACATTAAGATGAGATTATTATAAAAATCAAATTAACGATAATACTCCTAAAACTAATCATTATTAATGTGGAAAATCAAACAAATTACTTATTGAAATTTTCAATACCCAAAAGTCATCGTATAAGAACTTCTAAACAAAAATCATGTCTAAAAGAGATATACAAAATAAAGAAAGATAAAGAATGTCTCATTGCTCGAAAGATAGACAAGAACTAATATGATGATTATGACATCCTGGAGATAGATTGTTCACCCTTGGATCGAGATCAGCTATCAAACGGTAGAGATGAGGGCGTGTACAAACCTATAGAACACTTTCTAAACTCAACAAAAAAAGAGTACATGGTAGTATCAGTACAAATTACTATGTACTGGTAGGTATCATAGGCCAACCCAATTTAATAGCATGTATGCAAGGTAAATCGAATAACAAGTAAACATGCATCAACACATATAAAGTATTCAATGAATCAGCAAATACATCAATGGCGGAACAAACAATATACAAACAAGCCACGTACTTATCAAGAGTAAGGGTGGGCATGGTATGGTATAGTACGGTATTTGAAACTTTGGTATGGTAATTTTGGTATTCGATTTTTAAAAATATTATACCATTAACATACCATATTAATTTAGCATGGTTTGGTATTTTGACATTTGATTTTGATATTTTACAGTATGGTAATCGGTAACCATAGTTTGTACAACTTCAATAATATATACTCGTATACTAGAGTATTATTACTTCAATTTTTAAAAAGCACGTCTTAATTGTATCATAAATACACATTAAACATGTAAAAATATTGAAAAAGAAGTACAAACAATTCTTTTTGTTAGTCAATTACACAAAAAAAATATTTCAATCAAGATAGAGTAGTGAAAGTTTAAATGTTTAAACATTTTTATACTAATACTAAGTATTATATTTTTGTGTGTGTGTGTGTCGATATATATATATATATATATATATATATATACTTCGGTATGGTATTTGATATTTCGGTATGTCATTTATAAATATTGAATACCA
Source organism: Capsicum annuum (assembly GCF_002878395.1). Taxonomy (NCBI): domain Eukaryota; kingdom Viridiplantae; phylum Streptophyta; class Magnoliopsida; order Solanales; family Solanaceae; genus Capsicum; species Capsicum annuum. The sequence goes on along the minus strand of NC_061120.1, from coordinate 174,127,660 downwards.
TACCATATACCCAAAAAATTTAAAATGTATACCATATACCATACCAAATACCATAATATCAAAACCACGGTATCAAAAATTTTGGTTCAGTATGGTAATTCGGTATATACCATACCATGACCACCCCTAATCAAGAGTATCAACCATACTGTACATATCCACAGAACCAACAATAATAACACAAGTAACAACTGTCTTTCTAAACCTCGTAATTAGAACATCATTAGCTTGTTATCAACTTATTAAACTATACAACCTCTCAAAATCAACACTAATTTGTAACACACATGCTAAGGGACTTATTTTTGCTCAACTAGTCATGACCTACAGGGGACAATGTAAGACCATGTACCGTATCGATGTGGTACCCGATCCTCCATGATTAAGTAATATCGATATTCATATCCGTACCGGCGTGATACCGATACTCCATAACTATATTATGTACTATATTTTAGTAAATTCACACTATCTCTCAGGATGAAGTACGATATACTAAATTTATAAGTACACTTAAAATCAAAAGGTAATTCCATCAATTTGATTTTCAATAATTATTCATACAAATTTCAACAATCCAAATATAATCAAATTCAAGTACGTTTGATGACCAATCAACAAGCATGCAATTTAGGAGTACACACATACTAAAATCAAGTCTAAATTTCAATTAAATCGTAACCTACCTCAATCGAAGAAGTTGAATGCAAGCTAATCTGCAACGACCTTGCCCGTAAAGTCTCTCAATGATTATAATCTGTTCAAATACATAATTTCCATAAGAATATAGATCTAATAAACCTTCTTCAAGTTGGTTGTTAAGTGATTTGTTCATGTCAATTAAGTATAGAAATTGTTGAATAAGAAAAGCATGCTTCCCATATGTTTGCTAAAATGCTTATGTGAAAGAATTAGAGCCATTATAGCATGTTGACTAGAAATCCCCAATTTTGTGCAAGCCCATGCATGCCAAGTGTTTGTTGAAAAGCCTTAGTGAATGAATTGTGACATGATAGCATGAAATTCCCCAATCATGTGCTCTTCAATACATGCTAAGACTTTAATACATGCTAAGTGTTTGATATAAGGCCTTGTTGAATGGAGTATGAGCCAATAGCATGTCTCTCTATACTATCACATGTTTATGATTTTTAAATACTTGAAGAGATGCTTTAGTGATTGTGTTGGTGAATGAATGTCCATGGTCTTGATTATTCAAGAATAGTTATGTTTTACTTTTATGTCATCGAGTCTTGAGGGTATTTTACCTGACAAATTAGCTACAGTCTAGAGCTCGTGTCATTTTTCTCGATAATCTCAGTTAAGCCACAATTCTTAGAACTCAGTGAGTTATAGAACTCTGTACTCTCAGACAGATAAAGAACTTAAGAAATCTCAGAAATCTCAGTAATCTCAGTATGGCTAGTATTCTAGCCTCAGTCCAGTACTCAGCTCAGACCTAGTAGTATTTAAGTATTCAGTTTGAAACTAAGTATCATGCAGTTAGATAATGAGATTTATTAGTAATCCATCAGATACGAAACCAAGTGAATTTAACATAACTCAGTCAGGTCATTCAAGAAATATGATCAGTAACAGATTCAGCTCAGTTTAAGTTCAGTTAAGAATTAGTTTAGAGTCTTTCAGTTGGGAGTAGGAGCTAGCACCGAGTGAGTGCAAGGATGGATGCTCCCTATTGGAGAGGCAGAGTCGTTAGGAGTAATCCCTGAACTCCAAAACTGCGTAGCCAGCGCAGGATCAGGAGTCACCCATTAGAATAAGGCTTGACTATTATACCGCCTTAAGCTTGACTTTCTGTAAGGGTCACCTATTAGAGAGGCTTGACCAGAGTATAGGTCATTACCCGTGGCACGGTATTAAAACCCTTCCAGCTGGGGTTACATGTTGGATCCCACCAGTTCAGATTCGCGACATGTCGGTTAAGTGAGAACTCCTACAGTTATAATTTTAGTATCAGTCTTTAGAGTAGAACTCAGAAATTAAGACTGTCAGATACAGTCACCTATATCAGTAAGGAATCCAGATAGTTCCATTGATTCATAGACCACCCACTAGATAGGAATGGTCTCACATAAAGTTATTCAGTATCAGTATTATCAGTTCTAGAGATCACCCATTAGATAGGCTTGATCTCAGTCTCAGATTCAGTTGAGTAATCTCATTATCAGATCTAGAGATCACCCATTAGATAGGCTTAATCTTAGTCTCAGATTCAGATGAGTATTCTCATAGTCAAATTTAGAGATCTTCTGCTAGATAGGTTTGATATCAAATTCAGTCGATCGAGAGTTGTAACCTCAGCTTTTAGTCATTGATATGAATAGATTCAGTTAATCAGCTTTAGTATCATCAGTTTCTGAGATAACTCACAAGATGGGACTGATCTCAATTTTAGTACTCAATTTTCTATATTAGGAGATTCAATTATTCAGTATCTCAGTATTAGTAGTGAGTTTAGGTGTTAGTAAAGCAGTATTCGAGTTTCAATATTTTGATTTGTGATTTTTTCAGTTATGGTTTGTGCATTCATGCATATGTCCTCATTCAGTATTCTCATGATTATTCAGTTAAGTAATTGTTCATGCATAAGCCCTTGCATTTAGCTTTACCTCATCTTCATACTCAGTTTATTCCTATACTGACGCATTTTTCCTATGGCATTTTATTTGACACCATAGGTTCAGTGGCACGAGATCTAGAATACCCCTAGCAGCTGAGTCCCAGTCAGAAACAGTAGACATAGTAGTGAGTCCTCTTTATTTGAGGATGATCCTTATTTTATTATCATATCAGATTTAGTTTATTTTTAGCAGACAAAGTTAATTTAGGATAGATCCCATCAACTCCACAATTTAGACAGTTTAGAGGCTTTTCGGATAGATGTATCAGTATTTAGTTTTTCAGTTTTGAGTATTCTAGAAGTTTTGAACCTTATGGCCAGTTTTTGCCAGTTTTCCACATTTATTACAGATATTATGTAGTACTCAGGTATAGATATCAGTAGAGGGTTAGCTTGTGGTCCTTTGGGATCATAAGCACCATGTGATATTCCAGTTTCAGAAAAATCAGCTCGTTACAAACTTGGTATCAGAACCTAAGGTTCATTAGTGTCCTAGGGATTCTAAAAAGCCACATCTAGTAGAGTTTTGTGCATGTGTATGTTACGTGCCATATTTATGTACGAGAGGCTATAATATGTTTTTAGGAGAAGTTTTCCTTCTTTCAATGTTCATGTCGTATGAGTGAGCATAAGCTTAAGTTGATCCTCTGTCTAATCCACTCGTTTCTTCCATTTACTAAGTATGCCTTCTCGCAGAGATAGTGCCCATAGGTTTGATGACCAACTACCTCAGCCAGTAGATCTTGAGAATGAGGGTGTGTCACACATCAAGTTTTGGGCAGCTTTTCATGCGCTAGCCTAAACTATGATAACTAATATTTAGGGGAACCATCAGGATGTGGCCTCACCTCAGCAATATGGAGGTTCAGCCACAACCAGAATTATAGATTTCATGAGGATGAGCCCACCAGAATTCTTTGAGTTAGTAGCAGGTGAGAACCCATAACTTTATCTAAAGGAGGTAAGGAAGATCACACAGATTATGCAAATTTCTGACAAGGTGAGTGTAGAGTTAGCGTCCTATAGGCTGAAGGACATTGCTCATGATTGGGTCGTGATATGGAAGAAGGGTAGAGGGGAGGATGAAGCTCCCGTGACTTGGCAAGAGTTTCAAGATACCTTTCTAGATAAGTTTTTCTTGCTAGAGATGAGAGAGTCAAAGGTAGAGGAATTCATTAACCTAAGACAAGGCTCCATGAAAGTGAAGGAGTATTGTCTTAAGTTCAACCAGTTCGATAACTATGCTCCTGACTTAATGCTGGCCCTAAAGCGAGTATGAGTAAGTTTGTGACTACTATATCCGGCTTAGTATTGAAAGAGTGTAGGGATGCTAAGCTTAATAGAGATATAGACTTTGCTATACTGATAATACATATATAACAAATTAAGGCAGATAAGACAAAAAATAGAGAGAGAGTGAGTAAGAAAGACAGAACAGGTAGTTATGGTTTCTCTCAGGCAGGGTCCTAGGGTGGTAGCCGTTCTCAGCACAGCTGGATATTTTTAGTCCCAGCTCTATCCTCATCTAGTGTACCCATACCAAAGTTTAGGTATGTCATTCATGATAGAGCGCCAGGCTCCAAATCCCAGAGTAGTGCTAGTGGTGTTCGTACCTAACCGCTTTATGAAGAGTGTGGCAAGAGTCACCTAGGTATGTGTAAAGCTGGTAGTGATATGTTCTTTGGGTGTGGTGATCCAGGACACAGAATCTAAGAGTGTAGATAGCTAGCTAAGAGGGGTATAGAGTTTTGTCAGTAGGGTGACCCTTTTGTGCCAATAGTGGTTAGCGTCAGAATAGACTCCATGCGCTTCAGACCCACCATGATCAGGAAAGGTTCCCTGATATAGATTCGGGTATTTTATGAGTCCTTCATCTTTATGATATGCATTATTATATCCTTTGCTCCCATTTTGAGCTTATATGTCAGCATGAGTCATGCATTAGTTTCAGATCTCAGTCGGTCAATTATGACCCAGTTCGTAGGTGCCCCGTGCACCATCTCAGTATTTTAACAAAGTGTATTTATAGGGACATAGAGTCCCAAGGGGGAGATACCCCATGATATTGCAATGCTTTCATGTCCTTTGACTCATTCAATTGAATGGTTAGACTCTCTTTATGAAGTTAATGTCAGTTGTCATTGTATATCCAGTCATGCTTTTGAAAGTCAGTTCAGTCAGTTGAAAGATTTCAATTTTTCAGTGTATTCAGTCATGCATTCATGAGAACAACTTAGTTATGCATCCATGCATCAGATATTCATGTCTATTATGAGAATTCAGCTTATGAGTAGCTTCACTCAAGTATTCCATGCATCAGATATACATGTCCAGTATGAGAGCCCAGTATATCAGTAGTTCCAGTTGCATGGTCATATTTCAGATGCTCCCGTTCCTTGAATAAGTTTAGTTGATCAGTATTCTTAGCCTATCAAGCTACATTCGAGGATGAATGTTTCCAAGAGATAGATATTGTAAGACCCCACAAAAATCTCTCATAGTCTGAGCCTTAGAGTGTGTTCAATAAAGTGTTAATCCGACCCTAAAAGGTTGAGAAGTGTCTTTCCAGGTGAGAAGTATTTTGAACCATGTAGAATTTCCCTATTATCAACTTTTTTCCATGTAGATCATTGAATAAGCTTTCCGTCGTTACCAAATTTGCCCAAATCCAACACTCGAGCAAAGAGTTAGAGCTATTTTAGTAAGACAGTGTACCACCTAGTACTTTAGAGCATTGCGGAGCCAGCCAAAATGATAATTGTCAAAATCCAGTGAGCCTCTATGATTATGGCATGTCGTGCCAAGGCTTAATTTCAGAATTGTTAATTTTCAGTACACCAACGCGATTCCACTGCATCGCAGTGTATTTCCAATTCGCAACCAAGGTGGCAACACAATTTCCACCGCGTCGTGCCATTAAGCAGTTTCCCAATTGTCCAATTTCCATTGAGCTAGCACGACTATGGCGCGTCGCGCCAGTATGGCAATCGTGATGATTTTTTAGTTTAATTCTAAGGGCAAAAATGTTCATTTTGCTACCCTTATATATACTCCTTAACACGGGATTTGGCCTTATTTAACCTAAAAATACTAGTTTTCTCTCAAAATTGTTCAAGAACAAGAGCTAGGGTTCCTAAATCAAGACCTTAATCATCACGATTGCCCTGTTAACTTTTCAAAAATCAAGAAACTAAGGTATGCAGATGTTGATTCTTGGGTCCCTTTCACCCAAGAAGCTCAAGAACCCTTTTCTAAATTTTAAAGATCTTATGTTTATGAGTTTTCATGATTCATGTGAATTGAAATTGGAGTTCATGCTATTATTGAGTTTTTAATTCATGTTTTGTTTATGAGGTTTCAAGGTTTGGCCCTAGTATGTGATATTCATATGATGTTTATGATAAACCCTCTTCAAGTTGCTTGTTAAGTAATGTGTTCATGTCAATTAAGTGTAGAAATTGTTGAATAAGCAAAGCATGCTCCCTATATGTTTGGTAAAATGCTTATGTGAAAGAATTAGAGCCATTATAGCACGTTAGTATTCTAGCCTCAGTTCAGTACTCAGCTCAGACCTAGTAGTATTCAAGTGAATTCAAGATTCATTAGTACTTCATTAGATAGGAACCAAGTGAATTCAACATAACTTAGTCAGATCATTTGAGAAATATGATCAGTAATAGATTCAGCTCAGTTTAAGTTTAGTTCAGAATCAGTTTAGAGTCTTTTGATTGGGAGTAGGAGCTAGCACCAAGCGAGTGAAGGGATGGAAGCTCCCTATTAAAGAGGTAGAGTCGTTAGGAGCAATCCTTGAACTCCAGAACTACGTAGCCAGCGTAGGAGCAGAAGTCACCCGTTAGAATAAGGCTTGACTTCCTGTGAGGGTCACCCGTTTGAGAGGCTTGACCAGAGTAGAGGTCTTTACCTGTGGTACGGTATTGACACCCTTCAAGCTGGTGTTACATGTTGGATCCCACCAGTTCAGATTTGTGGCATGTCGGTTAAGTGAAAAATCCCACAGTTATAGTTTTAGTATCTGTCTTCAGAGTAAAACTCAGAAATTAGGACTGTCTGATACAGTCACCTATATCAATAAGGAACCTAGATAGTTCCATTGATTCATGGACCACCCGCTAGATAGGCATGGTTTCACGCAAAGTTATTCAGTATCAGTATTATCAGATCCAGAGATCACCCGTTAGATAGACTTGATCTCAATCTTAGATTCAGTTGAGTAATCTCATTATCAGTTCAAGAGATCACCTATTAGATAGGCTTGATCTCAGTCTCAGATTCAGTTGAGTAATCTCATTATCAGATCTAAAGATCACTTTTTAGATAGGATTGATCTCAAATTTAGTCAGTCGAGAGTTGTAAGCTCAGCTTTCAGTCACTAATATAAGTAGATTCAGTTTTTCATCTTTAGTATCATCAATTTCTGAGATTACTCACTAGATGCGACTGATCTCGATTTAAGTACTTAGTTTTCTATATCAGCAGATTTAGTTGTTTAGTATCTCAGTGTTAGTAGTGATTTTAGGCGTTAGTAAAGTAGTATATGAGTTTCAGTATTTCGAGTTATGATGTTTTCAGTTATTGTTTATGCATTTATGCATATGTCCTCATTCAGTATTCTTATGATTATTCAGTTAAGTAATTATTCATGCATAAGACCTTACATTTAGCCTTACCTCATCTTCTTACTCAGTACATTCCCGTACTGACGTATTTGCGCTATGGTATTTTATTTGACACCACAGGGTCAGAGGCACGAGATTCAGAGTACCCCTAACAGCTTAGTCCTAGTCAGTAGTAGTAGACGTAGCAGTAGGTCCTCTTTATTCAAGGATGATTCTTATTTTATTATCATCACAAATTTAGTTTATTTTTAGTAGACGGAGTTAGTTAGGGACATGTCCCATCAACTATACAGCTTAGACAGTTTAGAGGCTTTTCAGACAGATGTATCAGTATTCAATTTTTAGTTTTGAGTATTCTAGACGTTTTGAACCTTATGGCCAGTTTTTGCTAGTTTTCTGTATTTATTATAGATTTTATGCAGTGCTCAGGTATAGATATCACTAGAACGTTAGCTTGTGGTCCTTCGGGATCATGAGCCCCATGTGAAATTTTTGTTCTAGTAAAATCGGGTTGTTATAGGTCCACGATGCATTGCACATGCCTTAAGCTAGGATGGATGGCGTATTGCCTATCGCCTAAGTTAGGCTGGGTGGCGCATTGCCCATCACCTAAGCTAGGTCGGGCGTCACATTTCCTATGGCATAACCATTACAGTAGCCTTAGGAGATTTGCTAGGCGACACACTTTTCTTTGCAAAGACATAACGTTTTGCTCAGGTATTGGATTAAAGAGAAATTGGTATTTTTAGAAAGCTAATTTGATTATTGTAATACGCCTTACTTTTACCTAGTTTAAATTCATCCCAAAAATGTCAAAAACTTGTTTTAAAGATGAATCCACTTTTATACATGTGGTATTTTTGAATATTTTCACTTTTTATCACGTGGAAAATCGAATAAGCTTTCCAATGATATAAAATTTACCTAAATTTGATAACCGAATAACAAGTTATGACTATTTTATGTCCCCGTCGTAAAACAATGCCTTGTTAGTCAGCAGCGCACCGTGCCACAAGAGAAAATGGCATTTGTCAACTTTTAGTAAACCTCCGCGATTTCACCGTATCATGGAAAACTTCTAGGTCCTAGTTGTCTAACTCAGTTCAGTTCAGTTAATCATGCTCAGTGTCCATTCAGAAGGGAGTAGGATTTAGCACTGAGTGAAACTAAGAATGAGGACACACACTGACAGATGAAGGTGTGATCCTTAGAAGCAATTCTTGCATTCCAAAAATATGTAGCTAGCATAGGTTGAGACATCAACACTGATAGATGAGGGTTGATGAGGTGGATAAACACTGTCAGATGAGGGTCCCACTGTTCTCTTTTGGGGACACTGTCAGATGAGGGTAACTCACAACTTATTTTTACCAGTGGATCCTCAGGAATTCCTTGACCAAGTTTAGAAGGTTACAGATATCATGGGGGTTACTTCTAGTGAGAGTGCTGAGCTAGCTGCATATCAGTTGTAGGATGTTTCTCATACATGGTTCAAAAAGTAGAAGTCAGAGAGGTCAGATGATGCAGGGCCTATTGAGTGGGAGAAGTTTGTCACTGCATTCTTAGATAGATTCTTTCCCCAAGAGCTGAGGGAAGCTAAGGTGTTAGAATTTATTAACCTCAGACAGGGCAACATAATGGTGAAGAGTATTCTCTTAAGCTTACTCAATTAGCCAGATATGCTCCTCATGTAGTGGCAGATAACATGGCCAAGATAAGTAAGTTTATTTCTGGGGTGAATGATAGCATGGTCAATGAGTGTAGGTTCAAGATATTGATAGTGACACAAACATAGCCAGGCTTATGACCCATGCTCAATATATAGAAGAACAAAAGATTAAGATGAGGAAGAAGTAGAATAAGAGAGAAAGGACAGGTAGTTTCAACTTTGCTCAGCCTAAGTCAGAGGGAGGAAATCGTTCTCAGTTCCATCCTAAGTCATCCGTTCCATCTCTTTCTTTAGCCAGTGCTCCAACTCCTAAGTTCAGGGATGGTAATAGAGATAAAGCACCAGGCTCTAAGTCTCAGGGTAGTGTCTATAATGCCCGAACTAATCCCCTTTGTTAGACTTATGGTAAGAACCACAAGGGTACTTACAGAGCTGGCAGTGATGTCTGTTTTAGATGTGGCAAGCTAGGACACACAGTCAGATATTGTCTCCAGTCAGGTTATCAGGGTTAGCAGAACCGTTCCTCAGCCTAGTCCGATAACCCAAATCAGCAGGGTGCCACTTCCAGTGCTACTAGTGGGCAATGCCCAAACAGACTTTATGCTCTCTATTCCTGGCAAGATCAGGAAATTCTCATGATGTAGTTACTGGTACGTTACATATCTTTCACTTACATATTTACACTTTCTTAGATCCAGGAGTTTTTTTGTCTTTTGTTACTCCTTATTTAGCAGTTGATTTTGGAGTCAGTCCTAAAATTCTAGCAGAGCCCTACTTAGTATCTACACTAGTGGGTAAAACCATCATAGCCTGGCGGGTATACAAGAACTGCCCAGTTATGATATTTCAGAAAATCACTTCAGCAGACTTACTCAAATCAGAGATGACTGATTTTGATGTCATTCTCAGCATGAATTAGGTTCATTCCTTCTAGTCCACAGTCGACTGTAGAAATAGAATAGTCTAGTTCCAGTTTCTGAATGAACCTATCCTAGAGTAGAGGGGTAGCGCTTCAGCTTTAAGAGGTCAGCTTATTTCCTACCATCGGGTAAAGAAAATGATATTTAAAGAATGTGTCTATCATCTTGTTCGAGTTAAGGACAATAGTTTCAAGACTCCCAGTCTTGAATTAGTCCTAGTAGTGAGTGAATATTCAGATATTTTTCCTGAAGATCTTCCAGGAATTCCTCCCGAAAGGAAAATAGACTTTGACATTGATTTTCTTCTAGATACTTAGCCTATATTTATTCCGCCAAATAGAATGGCACCAATAGAACTCAAAGAACTAAGGGATTCATCAGACCCAGTGTGTCCCCGTGGGGTGCACCTGTCTTATTCATGCAAAAGAAAAGACAGTTCTCTCTGGATGTGTATAGATTATTGCCAGCTAAATAAAGTCACGGTCAAGAACAAGTATCCACTTCCCTGAATTAATGACTTGTTTGACCAACTTCAGAGTGCCAGCTATTTATCTAAGATAGACCTCAAATCAGGCTATCATCAGCTCATAGTCAGGAAATGTGACATTTTGAAAACATCTTTCTGAACTCTGTATGGTCACTTCAAATTACTAGTCATGTCCTTTGGTCTTACTAATGCCCCTGTAGCTTTCATGGACTTGATGAACTGGGTGTTCAAGAAATACTTGGAAATGTTTGTTATAGTCTTCATAGATGATATTTTGGTCTATTCCCACAGTGAGCGTGATTACGCAAACCATCTTAGAATCGTACTTCAGACTCTCAGAGATCATTAGCTATTTGCCAAATTCAGTAAGTGCGAGTTTTGGCTAAGGTCAGTAGCATTCCCTGGTCATATCATTTTTGGTGATGATATTAGAGTAGATCCTCAAAAGACCAAAGCAGTAAGAAACTGGCCTCGTCCTATATCTCTATCAGATATCAGGAGTTTCTTAGGTTCGGCTGGCTATTATAGATGGTTTGTTGAGGGATTTTATTCTATTGCATCCCCCATGTCTAGATTGACTCAGAAGAAAGTCAAACTTCAATGGCCAGATCCTTGCAATAAGAGTTTTCAGGAGTTGAAGACTCGACTCATCTCAGCTCCAGTTTCGGCTCTTCCAGATAGTCCAGATGGGTTCGTAGTGTATTGTGATACATCCAGAGTAGGTTTGGGTTATGTCCTCATGCAGCATGGTAAGGTCATAGCCTACGCCTCCAAACAACTTAAACCTTATGAGAAAAATTATCCTACTCATGATCTTGAGTTAGCAGCCGTAGTATTTGCCTTAAAAATTTAGAGGCACTATCTATACGGAGTTCATGTAGATGTGTTCACAGATCATAAGAGCCTTCAATATGTCTTTTCTCAAAAAGATCTCATTCTTCATCAGAGGTAGTTAGAGCTCTTAAAAGATTATGACATGAGTGTCCTTTATCATTTAGGCAAGGCCAATGTAGTGGCCGACACTCTCAGTAGACTGTCTATGGGTAGTGTTGCTCATATTGAGGAAAGTAAGAGAAATTTATCTCAGGAAGTCCATCATCTTTCCAGAATAGGTGTTTGGTTAGTCGATACAGAGGAGGGTGATGTATGGATTCAGAGTAGTTCAAAATCATCTCTAGTTTCCAAGGTGAAAGAAAAACAAGATAGAGATCCCAGCCTTGTCAAGTTGAAAGAGTCAGTCAAGGATCAGAAAGTAGGGGTGTTCTCCCAAGCGAGAGATGTTGTCCTACATTGTCAGGGTCTTCTATATGTTCCAGGTGTAGATGACTTAAGGCAGTAAATTCTTGCAGAAGCGCATAGTGCGCGCTACTCTATTCATCCAGGGGACACAAATATGTACCACTATATGATGGAAATATATTGGTGGAGTGGGATGAAAAGAGATGTTGCAGAGTTTGTGGCTAAGTTCTCTATATGTTAGAAAGTTAAGATAGAGAATTAGAAGCCTAGTGGGTCCATGCAAGTGTTCAATATTCCTACTTGGAAGGGGGAAGAAGTAAACATGGACTTCGTGATGGTTTTGACTTGTACTCATCATCAACATAATTTAGTTTGGATCATTATAGATAGAATGACCCAATCAGCCCATTTACTTCCAGTTCATACCTCTTATTAAGCCGAGGATTACGCCAAACTCTACATCAGAGAGTTTGTCTGATTACACGGTGTTTTGTTAACTATTATCTTAGACAGAGGTACCTATTTCACCTCTTATTTCTGGAAAGCATTCCAAAAGGGTTTTAGTACTCAAGTTCATCTCAGTACAACCTTTTATCCTCAGATAGATGTCAAGCAAAAAGGACCATTCAGACTTTAGAAGATATGCTAAGGGTGTGTGCAATTGATTTCAAGGGTAGTTGGGATGACCACTTTTATTTTATTGAGTTTGTATACAACAATAACTATCATTCCAGTATTAAGATGGCTCCATTCGAAGCTCTCTATGGTAGGAGATGTAGATCTCCAGTTGGTTGGTTCAAAGTTAGTGAGGCCTCAGTCATAGGGCGTGACTTAGTATTCGATGCCTTAGAGAAAGTTCAGTTGATCAGAGAAGGATTCCGAGGTGCTCAGAGCCGACAAAAGTCTTATCAAGATATACGCAAAAAGGATCTCAAGTTTAAGATTCGTGATTATATTTATCTAAATATCTCTCCCATGAAGGGAGTGAAGAGGTTCAGTAAGAAAGGAAAGCTCAGTCCCCGATATATCGGTCCCTTCAAAATTCTCAATCATTTTGGCAAGGTAGCTTATGAGCTTGAGTTGCCTTCAGATCTAGCCTTAGTTCATCCAGTCTTCCATGTCTCTTTGATCAAGAAGTGCATAGGTGACCCAACGGTTGTAGTCCCTATTCAAAGCATAGATATTTAGAACAACCTCTCTTATGAAGAGATTCCAATCAAAATACTTGACTATCAAGCTCGCAGATTGAGGAACAAAGAAGTCCCTCTAGTCAAAGTTCTTTGGCAGAATCAGTCCGTTGAGGGAGCTACTTGGGAAGCAGAAACAGATATGAGGACCAAGTGTTATCACCTTTTTTCCGCAAACTCAGATTTATCTCAAGGTAAAAGTTCTCCCTAAGCTTATTTAGCTCATGTTCAAGTCCTAGTTACAAACCAGTTTCATGCTCAGATTCCTATTATAAACTTGGTATCCATTTACCATTGCATATTCATGTATTCATGAATCAGGCATGCATTCTCCTTGTGAGGATACTCAGTTATTAGAAATCTCAATTATGTAATCAGTTCCATCATGTATTCATGTATCAGATATGCGTCATCATCTTATCAGTACTCTCAGTCATGTATTCATGTATCAGCTCAGTCATGAAATCATGCATCAGATATGCATGATCAGTATGAATCTAGCAATATTAGTCATGTAGTCATTTTCTAGTTGTTTATGTTCAATATGTACTTCAGCATATCATTTCTCCCATCTCAATCAGTCTCATTCGAGGATGAATATTCCCAAGGGGGAGATATTGCAATACCCCGTACTTCTACCTAGCTTAAATTTATCCCAAAAATGTCAAAGACTTGTTTTAAAGATAAATCCACTTTTATACATGTGGTATTTTCAAGATTTTCACTTTTTATCACGTGGGAAATTGAATAAGCTTTCTAACGATATAAAATTCATCTAAATTCGATAATCGGGTAAGAAGTTATGACTATCAAGTCCCCGTAGTAAAACAACACCATGTTAGTCAGTGGCGCACCGCGACATAAGAGAAAATGGAATTTGTCAACTTCCAATGAACCTCTACAATTTCACCGCATCGCGGAAAACTTCCAGGTCCTAGTTTTCCATTTCTAGTAGGGGTCCGTAATTTGTCTCGCATCGCGCCATGGCCAGATTTCAGAATTTACTTGGTATCGCGATAGCTCTGTGTCATACCGTCAGCCCAGTTCCCAATTGTCACTTTCCAGTGGCACGGTACGATAGCATCATGTCGCATTGGGTACCAAAATCAGGATTTTAATTAGTTTTGAGTTTATAATGTCAAGGGCCTTTAAGTCTTTTTCCATGGCCCTAATCAGCTTAAGCACGTACTTAGCCTAAAAATTACATGGTCATATCATTACTAATCTAAGTTTTCCCCAAATTGGGTTACTCTCTCTCAATCCAAGAAACCCTAGCTCTTAAGAATCAAGGTAAATCTCAAGAAATCCATCCAAGGACTTCAAGAACCCTCAAGGTTTCCTTTCTAAGGTATGCATAGTATTCATTCATGGACTCCTTTCGTCCATGAAGCCCAAGAATCTCTTTTCAAAGTTCAAATATATGGATTTTTATGAATTCCATGTTGGGTTTATTTTTGCTCATGTTGATAATGACCAATTGAATTCTAATCCATTTTTGGTGATAAATTTTAAGTGGAATTAATTATTATAGGTGCAGATTCATGTGAACCCATGATTAAACCCTTGAATGGTGAAATTATAAATGAATCATGGTGTTTACTTGTTGCGTAATGTTGTCTACATATACTATGCTCACTATGTGTTTGATTAAATGCCTATGTGAAGAAAAAGTTCCATACTAGTATGATAATATGAAATCCCCCTTCATATACAAGTTCATGCATGTCAAGTTTTTGATGAAATGTCTTAGTCAATGTATTATGGATATATTGTAGCCATTGTTGTACTTTAGAATTTATGCCATGAATTACTTTCATGATATCGAGTCCTGGGGGTATTTAATACCCGATAATTTAGCTATGTGCCTAGAGCCAATGTCATGCTTCTACGATACTCTCAGTCAAGCCATGATCCATAGAATTCAATAAGTCATGTGACTCAGGAAAACTCAGCAAACTCAGCAATCCCAGTAATCTCCAAAAGCTTAGTAATTCAGTAATCTCAGTAGTATTCCATCAGTCAATAAAACTCAGTTCAGTTCAGTTAATCATGTTCAGTGTCCATTTAGATGGGAGTAGGATTTAGCAACGAGTGAACCCAAGGATGAGTACACATGCTGACAGATGAGGGTGTGATCCTTAGAAGCAATCCTTGCATTCCAGAACTATGTAGCCAGCATAGGTTGAGACAACAACACTGAAAGATAAGGGTTGGTGAGGTGGATAAATACTGTCAGATGGGGGTTTCACCATTCTCTTTTGGGGACACTGTCAGATGAGGGTCAGTCACAACTTGTTTTTACTAGTGGCGCGATGTTGACACCTTTCCAATTGGGGTTATAGATTGGACCCCAACATAGCTATAATAGCTTATTAGGGGCATTTTTTTAGATGAATACTTCCCACAGTTACAGTTTCAGACTCAGTCTCAGTAATAGAGCTCAGATAGTTGTATAGAATTCAGGACTATCAGATACAGTCAACTCAGAACAGTACAAAATTCAACTAGTTCTATCAGAACCTAGACTATCGAATACAGTCACTCAGTATCAGTTATTTTAGTTATACTAGATATCAATATCTCGTGTTATCAGTACTCAGACTCAGTAATCATGTTATTACGAATTCAATTACAGTCTTTTATTCATGCATGTATTCTCACATTTATGTTATACAGCCAGTTAATATTATTCATGTATCTGAACCTCATGCATTCAGACTACCTCACTTGCATACCAGTACATTCAATCGTACTGACATATTTATCCTATGGTTTTTTATACCATAGGTTCAGAAGTATGAGCTCCAAAGCATCAGTAGCATTCCAAATTTTAGTAGTCAGATTTAGCAGTAAGTCCTCATCCTTCGAGGACATTATCATTGCTTTATTTCTTCATTCCTTAATTTATTTCAGTAGTTGAAGTTTGTTGGGGATATGTCCTATCAAATCCTTACTCAGACAGTTTATAGACTTTTAGACTACAGTGTTTTCAAACTAGATATTTTTAGACATTGTTTCAATTTTGGTATTGTCGTACCACATTATTTAGAGATAGTTTTATCAGATATTTATTATTTTTGAATCTTATGGCCTTTTAGCCTTTATTTCAACATTTATACACTATATTATACAGTGTTCAGGTACAGATATCAGTCATGGGTTAGTTTGTGGTCCTAAGGGTCATGAGCACCGTGTAGCGTTCCGGGTACCAGATTTGGGGCATTACAATTATCTATAATTTGGTGGGTCTTAATCTTCCATATTCCATACATATATCAAGTTATACTCATTCAAAGATGACTCTTATGAAGCCGAACACCAAAAATTGGCCGAATCAAAGGATCTTAGCTCACTTTGCTCTTAGTGATTGCTATGAACATATTTCACCTCAAAAGCACTTCATACTCTCGGATAATGATCATGATACTTATATTCACATGGTAAATCATTTGGATTGGATCTGATATGCGTATGAATAACAGTTATAATTCTAGTGCAAAGATTACGGGGTATTACATTATCCCCTCTTGGGATCATTCGTCCCCGAATGATGACTTGGAACATAGTAAGCATAATTTCAAATACTAAGTGGAAAGGGAAGAGTAAGATAAGATTTTTACATTCTATATCACCATCCACAGTTTCAAAGAGAGTCGAATAGCTAGCACATATATCACTCTCCGACTCCCGAATCGCTTCCTCAACTTTTTAATTTCTCCATAATACTTTCACTGATGCTATTTCCTTACTTGTCAACTTTCAAACTTGACAATATAAAATAGCAATGGGATCTTCTTCATATGACAGAGAGTCTTTTACATTAATTTCCTTCACAGGCATAGCAAGAGAGTGATCCCCAACACACTTCTTTAGCATTGACACATGGAATATCGAATGCACCAAAGCCAGACTTGCGGGCAATTTTAGTTCATAAACAATCCCACCTATCTTTCTCACAATCTGATATGGTCCTATATAGTGAAGACTAAGCTTCCATTTCTTTTCAAAACGCATGACTCCCTTAATAGTAGAGACCTTTTGGAATACCTACTCATCAACCTCGAATTCTAAATCTCCCCTTCTAACATCGGCATAAGACTTTTGGCTACTCTGAACAGTCTTGAGTCCCTCCCTAATGACCTTCAACTTTTCCATCACCTGGTGAACAAGGTCAGGCCCATACAAGTGGGTTTTACTCACTTCATACCACCCAATTGGTGACCTACATCTCCTCCCATAAAGTGCTTCAAAAGGAGCCATCTATATACTAGAATGGTAGATGTTATTATAAGAGAATTCTATCAATGGTAAATGATCCATCCAACTACGTTTGAAGTCAATTATACAAGCCCTCAGCATATCCTCAAGGGTCTAAATGGTGTATTCATCTTGTCCATCTATCTATGGGTGGAAAGCAGTACTATAATTTACTTGGGTGCTTAAACTTCTCTAAAAATATTGCCAAAACTGCAGAGAGAATTTAGTACCTCGATTGGGTATAATAGACACAAGAGCTCCATGTAAATAAACTATCTCCCTAATGTACAACTTTGCATAGTCATCCCCTGAATAATCTGTACGCACTGAGAGAAAATGGGCAGACTTGGTCATCCTGTCTATAATCACCCAAATTGAGTCATATTACTTTCGACACCTCGAAAGTCCTGTAATGAAGTCCATGTTGATCATCTCCCATTTATACATAGGCAATTCTATCTCCCGAGAAGTACCACCTGGCCTCAAATGTTCTACTTTAACTTGTTGGCAATTCAAACACTTAGACACAAAGTTAGCAACATCTCTTTTCATAATATTCCGCCAATAAATCATTTTAAGATTATGATACATTTTTGTAGAGCCTAGGTGAACAACATACCTCGAAGTGTGAGCTTCGTACAAAATTCTTTCCCATAACCCATCCACATTCGGTACACACAACCTACCTTGATACCTCAAAACTCCATTACCTCCAGTTTTGAATGCCATAAACTTCTGCTGACAAAAATCCTTAATCTTCATTAGGATAGGATCTTCGGCCTGTTTTTATTTAACCTCAACACATAGGGAGGATTTAGCTATCTCATAAATAATTACTCCTTCATCTTCAGAATCTTAGAGTCGAACTCCTAAATTTGTAAGCCAGTGAATATCTTTCACCATCTCCCTTTTTCCTTCCTCCACATGATAAAGACTGCCCATTGACAACCTGCTAAGGGCATCAACCATAACATTTTCCTTGCCCAAATGATAGTGCAGCTCATATCATAATTGCCTCTACCTAAAATTCAACTCTTTCTGCGTGAAAACATACTGCAAAATTTTGTAATTTGTGAAAATATCAATGTGTACCACATACAAATAATACCGCCAGATCTTAAGTACAAACACCACAACCGCTAACTCTAAGTCGTGGGTGGGATAATTCTTTTCGTGCACTTTTAACTGCCTAGTTGGATAAGACACCACCTTGCCATGCTGTATAAGCACACACCTAAGTCCCACCCGGGATGCATCACAGTACACAATAAAACCTTAAGTACCTTTGGGAAGGGTCAAAACTGGTGCGGTAGTCAACTTATATTTTAGTTTCTCAAAGCTATTCTCACAAGAGTCACACCACAAAAATTTTACCTTCTTTTAGGTCAGTTTAATAAGCGGGGAAGCTATGAAGGAAAAACTCTCTACGAACCTTTTGTAATACCCAGCCAAACCTGAGAAGCTTCAAATATCGATTAGAGTCGTGGTTCTGGGTTATTTTCTCACTACCTCAACCTTTTGGGGATCAACTTTAATCCTCTCACTACACACGATATGCCCCAAGAAAGCAATGACATTAAGCCAATATTCCTATTTGGAAAACTTTGCATATAATTTATGGGTTTTGAGACTCTGAAGGATGATTCAGAGGTGACTGGCATGATCCTCCTCATTCTTAGAGTGAAATAAAATGTCGTCTATGAAAACTATGATGAACAGGTCTAGAAACTAATGGAACACCCTATTCATTAGGTCCATGAAAGCTGCAGGGTCATTAGTCAATCCAGAGGACATGATTAAGAATTCATAATGGCCATATCAGGTTCAAAAGGCTATTTTGGGAATATCAGCCTCCCTAACCTTCAATTGATGATACCCCGAATGAAGGTCTATCTTTGAGAAACACTTAGCACCTTGAAGTTGGTCAAAGAGATCACCAATTCTAGGAAAAGGGTATTTGTTTTTAATAGAGACCTTATTGAGATGACGGTAGTCTATACACATACGAAGGGAACCATCTTTCTTACGCATAAAGAGAACAGGTGCACCCCAGGGAGAAATTCTAGGATGGATAATTCCTTGTCAAGAAGATCTTTTAGTTGTTCTTTCAACTCTTTCAATTCTGCAAGAGCCATTCAGTATGGTGGGATAGAAATAGGATGAGTATCCGACAACAAGTAAATGCCAAAATCTATCTCCGTATTAGGTGGTATCCTTAGGAGATCATCGGGAAAGACTTCCCAAAATTCATTAACTATAGAGACAGACAAAAAGGAAGGACTTCGGTACTAGAATCTTTGACCCGCATAAGATGATACAAATAACCCTTAGATATGAGTTTATGGGCTCTAAGATAAGAGATTAACTTCCACTAGATGCTAAAGAATACCCCTCCCACTCTATCACTGGTTCATTTAGAAAGGAGAAAGTGACTTTTTAGGTTTTACAGTCTAGTGTGGCATAACACGTGGATCTAATCCATCCCCAAAATTGCATCAAAGTCAATCATATCAAGCTCTACAAGGTCTGCCAAAGTATCACGATTACAAATGGACACAACACAATTGTTATGCATCCTCCTAGCCACAATGTAGTCACCGGTAGGGGTGGAAACAGAGAAAGGTTCTGGAATGACTTCAATCTCAAACCCAAAACTAACTACCACATACGGGGTTACATAAGATAAAGTAGATTCGGGATCAAGTAACACATACATATCATAGGAGAAAATTTGTAACGTACCCGTGACTACATCTGGTGAAGCCTCTTCCTCTTGGCGATTAGATAAAGAATACAATAGGTTGTGACTGCCCCCGGTAGCTGAAGTAGTACCTTTGGGAGGTGGTGGTGGTGCTGAGGAACTTTCTTAAGACTTAGCACCTCTAAATCTTCCTCTAGAAGATGGACAGTCTCTTTGAATATGACCTAGATGGTCGCAAAAATAGCTCACTAACTCTCCAAACTGGCACTTTTTTGGGTGATACTTCCCACATGAGTCACAGTAAGGGTATAACCTAGCAGGTTGACTCACACTCCCTTGCAAATATATACCTTGCACCCTCGACCCATTATTAGGTGGAAAATAAGAAAATTACAGATCAATAGAGGGGATGGGCACTAGTTGATAACTGAGCGATGCACCAAAACTTCTTTTTAGACTACCTGTATACCCAATTACCACCCCAGTGTTGATTGTTATTCTAGTCTATAAATCTGGCCCTCTTGGCCTACTTGTCTTTCTCCCTTGACTCTGCCATCCTTTTCTTCTGCTCTTTAACCTATGCATATGAATGGACAACCTAGAGAAAGTCATGTCATGTCTTTATTCAGCATCGCTCCTTTGTATTCTAATAACAGATCATCCGAGAGATCGAATGCAAACTTCCTCATGTGAGCTCTCATCTTACCCACTAATTCTAGAGCATAATGGGATAATTGGTTGATATTTAGTGTGTACTCCTTGACACTCATATTCCCTTGTTTCAAGTTCATAAATCCTTCAACCTTTAACTCCCTTAATTCCTGGGGAAAAAATCACTCTAGGAAAGCCTCCACAAACTCGCCCCACATAAAAGGCTCAGCATCTCTATCCTTAGAATACTTCCATTCATTATATCACTAATTTTCCATATCTTTTAGCTAATAGGACACCAGTTAAACCCCTTCAACATCATTTGCATGCATAACCCTAAAATTTTTCTCTAGTTTATAATGAAACCTTGTGGGTCCTCTTAAACTTTGTACCAGTAAACACTGATGGGTTTAGCTTCATTATTTAGTCAACTCGGGTAATCTCAGATGAACCAGACATATACCCCACATCTTCAGACCGGCGACCCTGAGAAGCCTCCAACTAAGAGATCATATGCATGGACTGTCGGAACTCAACATTAGATACTTCTCTCTAGGGAGGTTAAGTATAGTTAGATACAAATCGAGGAGCCCTACGTGCCCTGGGTGGACTATTCTAAACAGGATAAACTCCTAGAGTAGCAACAAACTCTGGAGTACAAGCTCTATTACGGGTCCACATCTATGGGTAGGGCAGACTTCATCAGCTTGAGCATTCTATTCATTGGATCTTCAAGGATGCATGATAACTTTCTAAAATTTAGAAAATAATTGATTATAGGACATATAAACTCTATAGAACAAACTAAATCATAAAAAAAGAGACATTCCTAAATGCCTTTTAGCCTTTTACTTATAAGTGTGGCATGCTATAAACCTATAAATAGGACTCAACCATGCTCTGATACCAAGTTTTTCATGACTTGAGCTGAGGCCCTGACCGCAATGAGCATCTTAAACCCTGAAGGCCTGAGCGCCCTTCTCTATCTGGAAATCATGCACTACATTCATACAGTATAAAGAAATGCGGAAAACTTATCATACAAAAACATGGTCAATATTATAATTTAGCTGAATAATTCAAAATAAAATCCATAAACCTCCAACAACATCTAACATTAGTCTATGAAATCTCTAATACATCAAAATCGACATCTTGTCTAAAACTGGGACAAGGCCCCCAGTCAGGCCATGAATCAACATAAAATAACAAAGTCTTCTAAATGAGGCCTTCCAGAATAGAGAAGGCTCACCAGCTGTAAGTCTCAGACATACCAATCTACTATTTAGTAGGACCCCGGGACTATGCCTCAGATCCTAAAATATAAGGGTCAATACAGATGTACTGGTACGCAGAGCAATCCCAAATATTGTATTTTTATTTATAACATAAGTGAGAGCATTTCATAAACACTATGCATGAAAAAATTTAAAATACATGGGCAATTTTCAAATGATCTTAAAACAATTTTGTCAATACAATTCCTTTGTTTTTTTACTTCTGAGTTAGGTGGTACACCATACATATCTGAAAGTATCCCACAGGCTATATGGGACTCACCCTAAACTCTGTGACCAAGCCCCCAACCCAAGTTTGCCATAAGTGTTGAAGTATCTAAATCTGTTATTCCATAGGACACTAGGCCAACGTACAATCCCTCTTTGAGGACATAATAAACCCGTATTGGTGAAACACGATTCCGGGCAATGAATCGTATGACTTATGTCTGCTTCAGAAAACCACCTAACTCTCGTAGTGCCCATTTTTAACCTGATCTAAACATGCATCTTTCTGAATTCAAAATCTAAAATCTAAAATAAAATTTGTATTTTATTTTGAGTTTATTATGGCCTTATCTAATTTGGTATCGTCATACCATGACTTTTAAGTTGTATCTAAGACATTCAATATCATATTACGGTCTTTTCTTTCAAAACATTGTGTTCAGACTACCAAACTATTCAAATAGTATAAGAGGATGGATATAGTGAAATTCATGAAAACTTAGGCAAAGATCCTCAATCCCAATTCACAACA
>NC_061120.1:174092238-174102234 GCF_002878395.1 Capsicum annuum | reverse complement strand
TTATCAAACAGGTCTTCCCACTGTTACAACAGATTAGACTTAGATTATTAGATTATTAGATTATTCAAACAGGTCTTCCCACTGTTGCAACAGATTGAAAATCTAACCTATTGCATTATAAAAAAACTCATCTTTAATCAGAAAAAAATTATTGCCACTACATGTACATGTAACAAAGTGAAGGGTGACTTGAAATTAAAAATTTCTATTTCACAGGCTCTTCTATATACACAAGCTTCAAGCGTCCAGTTAGTACCCCATAAGCCCAGACCTCCTGCAGGTTTACCACAACGTTGTCGCACAAAAAAGTTGTTGGCTCGGCTATTTCTGTGCCGGTCAACAAACATTCGATGTGTGCAAGAGCGTGCGAGCCGCTCGCTTTAGCGGTATCATCTTTTGGAAGAATCATTCCCTTGTTTCGACTTTCAAAATCCCATGATTTCTTTGTCAACACTTCCTTTGGCAAATGATTCATCAGTTTACTCTCCCTTAACAAGATGGGCAACAGCACCATCAGTGGCTCCACGAGGAGAAAAAGATCGAAAACATCGATGAGAGGCATATCTTTCCCTCCTCGAGTAGTATCTCAATAGCCCTATAATGCATGTCATTCACGCTAATGACTGTAAAAATCTTTTTTGCCTCGGTCCAGCTCTTGTCCTGTAGATTTGGCCTGTCCCCTCTAACATATCTTAATATTTCTTCTTCATCCAAGACCAATGTAGGAACAAGGAAATCAAGTCCCACGCCAAGGGATGATGCCTCTCCATTGATTTGATTGTATCTATCCTTGAGGTTCTTGCAGAATTTGAGGTCCATTATCCTATCGGCAGCTTTATAAGCTTCTCGGTACGTTAATTGCCTTTTCCTCATAAGGTAGAGAATTATGTCAACATGCTATGAGATAAGAAGTCAATTTCTAAAGAAGTCAATTTTTAAATAGGTAAGCATTTGTAAAGATGCAACGGATGGTCCATCTATTACATAGGGTTCTCTGAATCAATAATCCAACGCAACATATGCAACGGATGGATAATAATTTGCAACAGAACCATAACTAGTTGCACCAGTATATCTAGTTATTGCAATAGATATGAAATCTGTTGCGTAGCTTCTTCTTCATGGGGTAGATTAGAAGGGCTAGGTTAGGAAAAGTAAACTTGCCTTGTCCTCGTACGGCATACGCATATCAGTCATAGTCTGGAAGTCTTGGGGGGGAAAGGGAGGCCTAGGGTAATCTGGTGCGCCTGGCTTAGCATTCTTGGCCTATCGCAGATCCCTCTTCTCTTCGGCACCAAGTTCCGCATATATTTCCACCTTCTTGACTGGTCCCTGAACTTTAACAGCTTTTGGGAGAGAGGAATTGCAATTTCTTTTGATTTCTGAGTGGAGAGTACGTCTCTAATTGCTCTTTTCTTTCTCCTAACCACTGCTGTAGGAGTGTGTGGATCTCTCAACTTCTTAGATGGTATGACATACCTCTTGGATTTGAATTCCTTGATAGCTTTAAAGATAGCCTCTACTTTTTCAAAGAGTTTATCATGTCTATCCTTGCACTCATCGCATTCGCAACGAGAACACGAGGGTGAAGAGGGGTGAAAGGGACCTGTGTAAGGGCAAAAAGGGGTGTTTTCAAACATATTTATTCTTTGGTAGAAGCATCAGCATGCCTACCACCAACACCAACAACTCCACCATAAAAAGCACCAAAATCTGCCTTAGTAAAAGGTTGGTCATGAAGAGCCTCAACATTAGGCTGACCTTGCCTAACTGCTCTTCTTATGGTTGTTGCTCCAGCCAATTCCTTCTTTATTAACATTACCGTTGGGTATGCAATAGTATCAACATGACCAAGAGTAATATAAGAAGTCATCACCGACTCCTCCTCAGTAGGCACGATTCATGGATGCACAACCTATAAAAAAGAAAAAACGACAGATGCATTTAAATCATATAATATAATAATTTACATAGTTGGGCTACATTTAAAAAAAGACCCATCTGTTGCATAGTTTGCAGTATATGGTAAAAATCCATTTGAGCCTAGTTCAGCTAAACAGAGCGACACATGGATAATCTGATGCAAAATATCAATCATCGATTGTAACAGCTGCATAAGAAGGGTAATCTGTTATGCAACAGATGAGTTGTACATCACAACAGATGAACGATATGTTATCAGCTTAAACACCTATTGCACAATTTGCAGTAGATGGTTAATCTTTTAGGAATCAGGTTCACAGAACCAAAGCCACAGATGGGTAATCTGATACAAGATATACCCTATCGCAATAGATGTCTTATCTGGTGCATCAGATATAACATCTCAAGCTCCAGATATAACATCTGTTCAATATCTTTATTATCTTTGAGTAGAATTATTTTACTTGAATAAGACGTACTGCATCATCCAGAGGGTTAAAGAGATCAGCCTCCTTAATATTGGTGTTGCTCTTTGCAGCCAACCACCTAAACATCCTTGGATGACAAACCTCATCCAGGTAATCCATTAACTGTTTTCGGAAGGGGGAATGGCTTTAAATGCCCAAGCCTAAAAAGTGTAAACAAGAAGCAAGCAAACAAAAATCATAATAACTATATTCAATATAAATTAATGGATGAGTAAAATTAGTGATTAATTTTACCATGAAAGCCCAAGGAAAGCCGTATAATGTGATCCTCTTTCTCTTTCTGACTCTCCAATTCCTCCTCTTTCTCACTTTCATTTTTTTCATCACCATCTACGGACCCTTTTCCACCTCCCTCAACGTTGTTTTCACATCTCTCCTCAATTTCACTTTTCCCTGACTGAGATTGTTCAGGAAGTTCCTCCGAATCCCTCTGTACTGTAGCTTTTTTTTTGAGTAGTCAGACGTTGATCCACTTTCACCTTCTTTTCTTTTGGGAGACATGTTTTACCTACAGACAAAGAAAAACAAAAATTACATTACAGTTGATATATGCATAGATTTTAAAAAATACATTACAAACACCACGAATACCAACACACCAACAGCCACCACCACAAGCACCACCAACCAATGCCAACAAACAAACAAACACCATGAATACCGATACCACCACAAACACCACTAACCAATGCCACCACCGGAGCCACCATGACGACCACAAACACCACCACCACCAACACCATCCAACTATACCACGACAGTCAATGGAATACTGCTATGGAAACTAGAGATTTCTCAAGTTCTTCCTACGATTTTACCATCAAAACTCAAAATTGTAAACCCATTCTCGAAGATAATACAACTAAAAGTTTTATTTTTCATCATTAACTTAAAAGCCCTTATTTTTTAGAAAAAAAAACAAAAAAATATAGAGCTCTTCTCAAACTCTATTGCCTACGAAGACAAAGAAAACGACTGATACAAGCAAGAATGATGTCAAAAATAACACCTATGTGGTCGGAAATAAGAAAAAAAACAATCTGTTGTGGAGGGTTGAGGAAAATTGTTGAGTAGTTGTTTCTGTACTGTATTGTTGAGTGCGAATGAGAGAGAAAGAGCCAGACCTCGAGATTTGAAATGATGAAATGTTTTGTATGGGTTGATTTGTATTTTGGAAAAGAATGAAAAGTAGTTTTGAAAATGTTAATTTGATCCAAAGTAATCTTAATTATTTTTAAAATCATAAATATATGCATAATTTTTAAAATCATATAAAAATAATTGAAGTTGTAGTTGACCGAGTACTCTAAGAGGTGACCTTGTGAAAACTCACCCCTGTTCCTAGATTAATCAATTTAGGAGTCAAACATATAAACTCAATTGAAATTGTAAAAAACAAATGTTCAACATGTTGCGTTAGATTTCTCATCTGTTGTAAATTATCAATCAGATTAGGTAACAACAGATTACGAATCTGATGTAAATTATCAAATAGATTAAGTCATCTATTGCGATAGATTACCCATCTGTTGTAAATTATCAAATGGATTATTATATGTCGCAACAGATTACCCATATGTTGTAAATTATCAAATAAGCGCTATCATCTGTTGTGGATAACCCTATGAGAACTCACCCCTAGTCCTAGATTAATTGATAGTTTACCCTACGAGAACTCATGCCTAGTCCCAGATTATTCAATCAAGGTATTAGTACCCTAGTCCTAGATTAATCAATTAAGGTATTAGTCTAACATATGAGGTAGTAAGAATTGGTTCAGCTCAGAGTGATCGATCGCCGACTCTGGTCGGGAGGAACGCAGTACCGTTTCATCATGCAATTGATAAAAGACGCAATTGTAGTTGTAGTTGACCCTATGAGAACTCACATTCAATTAAGGTATTAGTCTAACATATGAACTCAATTGAATTATATATAAACAAATGCCCAACCTATTGCAACAGATGTCTTTTCTATTGGATCAAATCAAACAGATTATGTAATCTGTTATAATATATTACACATCTGTTGTAAACTATCAAATAGATTAAGTCATCTGTTGTAAATTATCGAATGAATTAAGTCATATATTGCAATAGATTACCCATCTGTTGTAAATTACTAAATAGGCATTGTCATTTACTGTAGTTGACATTATGAGAACTCAACCCTAGTCCTAGATTAATCAATTAAGGTATTAGTTGGACATATGAGGTAGTAATAATTGGTTTGGCTCAGAGTGATCGATTGACAACTCTTGTCGGCAGGAATGCAGTCCCATCTCATCATGCATTTGCCAAAAGACTAAATTGAAGTTGTAGTTGACCCTATGAGAACTCACCCCTAGTCCCAGATTATTCAATTAAGGTATTATTTGAGCATACGAAGTAGTAAGAATCGGTTCGTCTCAGAGTGATCGATCGATGACTCTTGTCGGGAGGAATGCAGTACCGTCTCATCATGCAATTGCCAAAAAAGTCAATTGAAGTTGTAGTTGACCCTTTGTGCTCATTCATCCATCCCTAATTCCACCTAGATCAATGTAGGTACTATTATTAATCTTAACATTAAGTTAATGAGAACACATTTCAATTCAAAGTGATCGATCGACGACTCGGGTCAAGATGAATGCAATAATAACACCATGCAAATGCAACGACTCAATTGGATTTGTTATTGACCCTGTGAGCTCATTCATTCATCCCTCGTTCCACCTAGATAGATGTAGGTACTATTATTAATCTTAACATTAAATTAATGAAGAGCTCATTCTTTCATCCCTAGTTCATGAAATCCATTGCAACAAACAACTGAGCTGTTGGAAAATTTCAAACAGATAACAATATATGTTGCAACAGATGACATTTCTTATTTAATTATCAAATAGACATTTGCATCTATTATAACGGATGACTGAGGTTTTGGAAATTTTCAAATAGATATTCATATCCGTTGTAACAGATGACGTTTCTGATTAAGTTATCAAATGACATTTTCATCTGTTGTCACAGATGACTGAGCTGTTGGGATTTCTCAAACAGATATCTAAATTTGTTGCAATAGACGACATTTTTGTTTGAAAATCTTTTTGTTTTCTTTTAATTTTAAAGCAAGCTACTGTCCGAGTAGATAAAGTAGTAGAACTACTAAAGGCGGTAAAAAAATATTTTTTGGATAACTCAAAAATCTCATTGAGTAGTCTTGTCCAGTCTTTTCAATGTCACCCGTTTTCTTCCTCGTGCCCCTCAAATTGTTAGTGAATATTAATTAATGACTATTGAAACCCCTAATACTTCTTCCTTTTCATATTGACTTGGCACTCCCATCAAGAAAATATTAATTAGGGGTTTATTTTACTACCAAATTAGCCTTATTAATTATGCTTTGTAAATATAAATTTGAATAAATACACTTTTTTTAGTCATTTAATATTAAGGGTAGTACATCTAGAATTAGAATTATCTTATCTCTCCCCTCCTCTCCTTCAGCTCTAAATCTCTCATCTTTTTTCTTTCTATCCTCTTTAGGGTTGTCACAGCCTTTTTTTTCTCTCCTCTTTCTCAAAAATTTTTGTTCGGATCTAAACCGATTGATATCCATATCTTATATTCCTCGACTGAAATTGTTGTTTTAACTCTCTTTTGACATTGTATGATATGATTCACTATTGCTCTTTCATTCTCGTCTTCTTCTTCCAACTTTATTTATACCTTTTTGTTTCTTTAATTACCATTTTTCCATATCATATTTATTTAAAAAATTTGAAGAAACTTTTAATTGTTGAATAAACATACTGAGAATTTTTATTATAAGATACGAAAAAAAGTCATCTGTAGGGAGAAGTTTAAAAGTCTTATTGGCAGTATCATTTTTTTAATGTATTTTGTTTGTTTCTTTGTTGTTGATGTTGTTATTGATGTTGTTGGTGGGGATGGCATTATTGGAACTTGTGGTGTGGTGTTGTTGGTGGGTTTGACATTGCTGGAACTTGTGGTGTGGTGCGGTCTAGACGGTGGGTGCTTCTTAGCTTAAAAATAGTGGAGTCTGAACAATCAACACAAGGAGTAAGGGAGAAAAAAATAAAAAGTTTAAAGTGAATAAGAAGAGAAGAGTTGGTTACCAAAATTTAAAAAATATGTGCTGAGTGAGAATTGAACTCAATACCAAAAGAAATAAATAGCCTTAAGCACCCATAAACAACAACTAGGGTAACCAAACAACTCTTACTATGGGTGCTCACTGATTAGATTATATACGTTTTTTTCTTTATTTCCACATACATATATAAAGTTCGATACGAGTTCAGTCTGTGCTCGCGCACCCGGAGGACTCTATGTGGGTCCTTAGGAACACATACTCTATGTGTCGGTATTCGTGGTGTTTATTTGTTTGTTGGCATTGGTTGGTGGTGTTTGTGGTGGTGGCTGTTGGTATGTCGGTATTCGTGGTGTTTGTAATGTATTTTTTAAAATCTATGCATACATCAACTGTAATGTAATTTTTGTTTTTCTTTATCTGTAGGTAAAACATGTCTCCCAAAAGAAAAGAAAGTGAAAGTCGATCAACGTATGACCATTACAAAAAAGGCTACAGTACAGAGGGATTCGAAGGAGCTTCCTGAACAATCTCAGTCAAGGAAAAGTGAAACTAAGGATAGATGTGAAAACAACGTTGAGGGAGGTGGACAAGGGTCCGTAGATAGTGATGAAGAAAATAAAAGTGGGAAAGAGGAGGAATTGAAGAGTC
Organism: Capsicum annuum; assembly: GCF_002878395.1. Classification (NCBI taxonomy): domain Eukaryota; kingdom Viridiplantae; phylum Streptophyta; class Magnoliopsida; order Solanales; family Solanaceae; genus Capsicum; species Capsicum annuum. The sequence continues at coordinate 174,095,077 of NC_061120.1, read as the reverse complement.
AGAAAGAGAAAGAGGACCACATTATATGGCTTTCCTTGGGCTTTCATGGTAAAATTAATCACTAATTTTACTCATCCATTAATTTATATTGAATATATTTATTATTAATTTTGTTTTGCTTGCTTCCTGTTTACACTTTTTAGGCTTGGGCATTTGAAATCAATCCTTCCCTCTGAAAGCAGTTAATGGATTACCCGGATGAGGTTTCTCATCCAAGGATATTTAGGTGGTTGGCTGAAAAGAGCAACACCAATATTAAGGAGGCTGATCTCTTTAACCCTCCGGATGATGCAGTACATCTTCTTCAAGTAAAATAATTCTACTCAAAGATAAGAAAGATATTGAACAGATGTTATATCTGGAGCATGAGATGTTATATCTGATGCACTAGATGGGATATCTGTTGCGACGGGGTATATCTTGCATCAGATTACCTGTGACTTTGGTTCTCTGATCCGACTCCTAAAAGATTAACTATCTACTACAAATTATGCAACAAATGTTTAATCTGATAACATATCGTTCATTTGTTATGATGTACAGATCATCTGTTGCATAACAGATTACCCTTCTTGTGCAGTTTTTGCAGCAGATGATTGATATTTTGCATCAGATTATCCATGTGTTGCTCTATTTCTCTGAACCAGACTCAAACGGATTTTAACCATATACTGCAAACTATGCAAAAGATGGGTCTGTTTTTTAAAAAATGTAACCCAACTGTGAAAATTATTATATTATATGATTTAAATGCATCTGTCTTTTTTTTTCCTTTTTATAGGTTGTGCATCCATGGATCGTGCCTACTGAGGAGGAGTCGGTGATGACTTCTCATATTACTCTTGGTCATGTTGATACTATTGCAGACCCAATGGTGGAGTTAATAAAGAAGGAATTGGCTGGAGCAACAGTCATAAGAAAAGCAGTTAGGCAAGGTCAGCCTAATGTTGAGGTTCTTCATGACCAACCTTTTACTAAGGCAGATCCGGGTGCTTCTTCTTGTGGAGTTGTTGGTCTTGGTGGCAGGTATGCTGATGCTTCTACCAAAGAATAAATATGTTTGAAAACACCCTTTTTCACCCTTACACAGGTCCCTCTCACCCCTCTTCACCCTTGTGTTCTCGTTGCGAATGCGATGAGTGTAAGGACAAACAGGATAAACTCTTTAAAAAACCAAGAGGTGTGTCATACCATCCAAGAAGGTGAGAGAGCCACACACTCCTACAGCGTTGGTTAGAAGAAAGAAAAGAGCAATTAAAGACGTACTCTCCGCTTGGAAATCAAAAGAACTTAGAATTCCTCCCTTTCCAAAAGCTATTGAAGTTCAGGGGCCAGTCAACAAGGTGGACATATATGCAGAACTTGGCACCGAAGAGAATAGGGATCTGCGACGAGCCAAGAATGTCAAGCCAGGCGCACCAGATTACCCCAGGCCTCCCTTTCCCCCCCAAGACTTCCAGACTATAACTGATATGCGTATGCCGTATGAGGACAAGGCAAGTTTAATTTTCTTAACCTAGACCTTCTAATATACCCATGAAGAAGAAGCTACGCAATAGATTTCACCTTTGTTGCAACAGCAGGGTATACTGGTGCAACTGGTTGTGGTTCTGTTGAAACTTATTAGCTATTTATTGTATAAGTTGCGTTGGACTATTGATTCAGAGAACCCTATGCAACAGATGGACCATCCATTACATCTTTACAATTACTAACCTATTTAAAAATTGACTTCTTTAAAAATTAACTTCTTATCTCACAGCATGTTGACATAATTTTCTACCTCATGAGGAAAAGGTAATTAATGTACCAAGAAGCGTATGACGCTGCCGATAGGATAATGGACCTCGACTTCTGCAAGAAGCTCAAGGATAGGTACGATCAACTCAATGAAGAGGCGTCAGCCCTTGGCGTGGGACTTGATTTCCTAGTTCCTACGCTGGTCTTGGATGAAGAAGAAATGTTAAAATATGTTAGAGAGAACAAGCCAAATCCACATGGCAAGAGCTGGACTGAGGTAAAAATAATTCTTGCAGTCATTAGCATGAACGGCATGCGTTATCGGGCTATTGAGATACTACTCGAGAAGGGAAAGATCTATGTTTATGACTCCAATGTACCTCTCGTCGACAATTTTGATCTTTTTCTCCTTGTGGAGCCACTGATGGTGCTGTTTTCCATCTTGCTGAGGGAGAGTAAACTGATGAATCATTTGCCAAAGGAAGTGTTGATGAAGAAATCATGGGATTTTGAATGTCGAAACAGGGGAATGATCCTTCCAAATGATGATGCCGCTAAAGCGAGCGGATCGCACGCTCTTGCACATATCGAATGTTTGCTGACCGACATAAAAATGGCCGAGCCAACAACTTTTCTGTGCGACAACGTTGTGGCAAACCTGCAAGAGGTTTGTCCTTATGGGGTACTAACTGGACGCTTAAGGCCTGTGTATATAGAAGAGCCTGTGAAATGGAAATTTTTTAATTTCAAGTCACCTTTTACTTTATTACATGTACATGTAGTGGCAATAATTTTTTTTGATTAAAGTTGAGTTTTTTATAATGCAATAGATTAGATTGTCAATCTATTGCAATAGTGGGAAGACATGTTTGAATAATCTAATAATCTAATAATCTAAGTCTAATCTGTTGCAACAGTGGAAAGACCTGTTTGATAATTTCTATGAATAATCTAATAATCTAAGTCTAATCTGTTGCAACAGTAGGAAGACCTGTTTGATAATTTCCACAGATGACCTAAATTTTACAATATATGTCTAAATATTTTTGATATTTTCCAACAGTTACACTTGAATATCCATGTGCTCGTCGACAACAAA
>NC_061120.1:174091653-174092138 GCF_002878395.1 Capsicum annuum | reverse complement strand
ACTGTTGCAACAGTGGAAAGACCTGTTTGATAATTTCTATGAATAATCTAATAATCTAAGTCTAATCTGTTGCAACAGTAGGAAGACCTGTTTGATAATTTCCACAGATGACCTAAATTTTACAATATATGTCTAAATATTTTTGATATTTTCCAACAGTTACACTTGAATATCCATGTGCTCGTCGACAACAAACCAGTAGCAAATACACATATCACCATAAAAATTTCAGCAATTAGGCTTCAATATCCATATGCCCAACAACACCAAACCAGTAGCAATAACGGCAACAATGTAGTATCTTCTTGCTCGATTTTGTTTCTCTTCAGAAGCCTTGACTTTGTTTAACAAACCCCAAATTACATGATTTACTTGTGAAGGATGCCGTTCTTCATACCAATCAAAGTAATCGCATCTGCCCAATTTCTAAAAAAAAAACACAATTACAAAATAATTACAAGTCAATAATTAATCAATTAATTAAA
>NC_061120.1:174049702-174091553 GCF_002878395.1 Capsicum annuum | reverse complement strand
TCATGACCACACTTACAATATCGAAAATCTTTATCACAAAAATAGTGGAAGATGTGCTCGACATTGTCAAGGTTAGTTGGAAAAAATGAAAGTAATAATTTGAAGAATTTGGATAGAAAAAAGAAGATGACAATGAAGAAGAAGAATTGGAAATTTAGGGTTAAATTTAGGAGAAAGATGAATATATAAGACAATGAGGGGAAAAAAATTACCGTTGGGGGCTAAGTGACGGCAAGTCAGTGAAATGTGCCAGGACTGACTTGCCATCACTTGGCCAACAAAAGTTGAATTTTTATAATACAACAGATTCTCTATCCGTTGTAACAGTTATCCTACCTGTTCTGACATATAGTTTATATGTTGTAATAGGTTGGTCATCTGTTGCATTATCTCGATGTTTTTATCTAAAGTCCATCTGTTGCAACAGTGGAAAGACATGTTTGATAAATTCCAATAGATAACCTACCTGTTGGAACATATGTATAAATCTGTTCGATTATTCCAATAGATGTGTCGTCTGTTGCAACAGATAAAGTCTATCTGTTGCAATATATGTCTAAATCTATTTTTTTTTTTCCAATAGATGTGTCATCTGTTGCATTATCTTGATGTTTTTACCTAAAGTCCATATGTTGCAACAGTGGGAAGACCTGTTTGATAAATTCAAAAAGATCACCTACCTGTTGCAACATATGTCTAAATCTGTTTGAATTTTCCAATAGATGTGTCGTCTATTGCAACAGATACATTATCTGTTGCAATATTTGAATCTAGTATTCCTTTTCAATTAATAATTTCAAATCTAAGGAATAAATAAAATTTGTAGACAAAATAAAATAAATCGAAGCCTTCATAAATTAGCTAAAATAAGTCAATGAATAAATAAAATGTAAAAAAATTGTTATGGGTACAGATCTCAACAAATACATCAACAACAATTTAAGTATATTGCCAAGGATTACTTTGACAGGCTCAAGCTATAAAGATCTACTCAGTTTAGACAAGTTGTTCTTCATCCGGTGCTATGGAATTCGGCTTTGCTCGTCGTGGATCTTCATTGTCGCTTGCGTACGATTTTTGTGCTTTTTGTTCTCCGTATTTCCATAAAAAGAGTAGCATATTGTCAATGTTGTTCAGCAATAGCTTCTTCTACATCCACCTGGAAAGCCAGAATTGGTCAATGCTAATCATGGAGATACAATAAAATCGAAAAAGATAACTCATCTCTTCTAGTAAATCAAATAGGTCTTCCTCCCATTTTAAATTATCCCAAACATATTACATTTCTGTTGCAACAATGAATCAACTGTTGGGATAAATTTCTATATGAGGAAGACCCTGTGTGATAATTTTTAATGGATGAATCATCTGTTGCAACATATGAATCATCTATTGTAGCAGATAGGTCGTCTATTAGTACAAATAAAAGCTGTACGAAGAGCTGATTGATTTGCTAAAATAGACGAGACATATGTTATATCTGGTACAACAAGTTAGTCAACTATTGCAACAGATGTATATATATGTTTGATAATTTTCAGCAGATGTGTCATCTGTTGAAATAGCTATGTGCCTGTTTGTTTTGTCAGTTGAAAGACATATAATATATTCACCTTCTTCAGCTCGTGCTGATTTTCTTTGGACATTATACGTTTCTCAGAGCAACACGCAGTCAGAGGAGTTGCAATTTTGCTTTTTTGGATGCCTGATAATGCCCTGAAAATCACTCTCCTTCTCCTCTTAGCCTTAATCTCTAATGGAGCGGATGGAAATAAAATTCTCTTTGACAGAATGAGAACCCTCTTAGATGTCAATTCCTTTACAAAAGCAGTTAATGCATTAATAACATTAACCATTATATCATGTTTCGCCCTGCAGTCTTGACATTTGCATGCAGAACATTCGCTGGGAGAGGCAAAATCTGTATAACCAGTATGATCATACTCATAATGGTTTGCTTTAAATACTGTAAGAGGAGCATCATTAGCACCAACAGCAACACCACTACCACCACCAACAGCTCCGTCAACAACAACAAGCCCACCCTCCAAAATTATTTTTTTTGTAATGGTTGTTGCTCCAAACAATTCTATTTTTATTCTGTCGATGACCTTAGGGTCCGATAAAATTTGTACAGACTGTAAAGTAAGAAAAAATGGCCTCTTCAACTCTCGATTGGTCGAAACTAGCGACGGATGCACATTCTAATATAAATCATTACATATATTAGAATGATGATTAGATCATTCAAAAAAAACATTAATTAAAAGAAAAAATTAATTATAATTATACTTACTGCATCCTTCAAGGGGTTGAAGAGATCAAGAAATTTTGCATTTTTATGAGTTTTGGCCGACAACCTTCTTAAGATTCTTGGACAGAAAACTCCTTCCAGGTAGTTCACTTGTTGTCTCAAATAAGGAATGGCTTCAAACGCCCAAGCCTATAAAATAACGTCAATAAATCAAAACCGTTATTGAGCAAAAAAAATGAAGGACTATTAGCATCTGCATCATCTCTTTTGAGACATTTCTCTTCCCCGTGTTCATCATATTCTGCTCCCGATTAAGATAACATTTGTAAAGCAAGATCATAGAGTGGTGGGTGTAGCCTAGCTGCTTCACTTGTTTCTTTACTTGGGCTTGATTCGGTTTCTATTATTTTGGAAACCATATTATCTAAAATTAACAGAAACATAAAATAATATATTATTGTTGATTATGGCATCATTAAAAAGGGATAACAGTAAATCAAACAAGCAAACCAGTAAAATAACAGTTGCAATAGATCACCGATCTGTTGCACCAGGTAGTATATCTGTTGCAGCATATAACTAAACTGCTGCAACTGATAAGTAATCTGTTGCAACAATATAAGACATACCACTTATTTTTTAAGATAGATGAATGGTCTATTCTACAGATCACACAACTGTTGTGATATCATCTATTACAACATATGACTGATCTGTTGGAACAGCTAAATAATCTGTAGCAACGGCTGAATAATCTGTTATGACAATACAAAACATATAACTCATCTGTTGAGAAAGATGAATGGTCTGTGCAATAGGTCACACATCTATTTCAGCACATGAGTGATATGTTGGAACAGTTATCAACGGTCAATATTGTTTAGATTTCTTCCAACATAGGGTCGTCTATCGTGGCAGATGAATGATCAGTTGGAAAAATCAAGTCTTGGACTTTTCCTGTAGGAAGAGTTGGTAGGATTTTATCCAACATAGGTTCATTTATTGCATCAAATTATTAATCTGATGGTTCTTTTATTGCACCAGATGGTTAATTAGTTGCATCAGATTTTTTATCAGAAGTTTAATCTGTTGCAACATATGGTAAAGCTGTTGCATCAGATTATTAATCTGTTGCATCAGAATTGTAATATGATGATTCCCCTGGTGCATCAGATGATTTATCTGTTGCATCATATGATGAATCTGTTGCATCAGATGGTTAATATGTTGCACCAGATGGGTAATCTGTCGGTGAAAACAGTAGCACTATTTTGTTAAATAAAAAATAATAATTTCACCATTTTTACCAGGAACAAAAACAGAACAAATCAAACCAAATTGTCCTTTTGTTTTTATAAACACAAACAATAAAAATCAAACTTCAAAAAAATGCAACAAACAACAAAATATCATAATTCACTTCGAAAAGAGAAGAGAAGAGAAAAAATATCAAAAATTAGAGTTCTATTCAGATCGCATTTCAAATTAGTGCAACAAATATTGAAATTGTTAACCAATACTATAAGAGAAATTGGATCAAGTTCCTCGTTTTCTTCAAAACTAAAAAGGCCATAAATTTTTACCTGTGAAAGAAGAAAAGGACCGATGAAGAATTCAAAGTTGTTGTGGTCGGAGAGCAAGGCTGTCACGTCAATTGAAGTCGAAAAGGAAATAGAATTCCAACTATTTGTAGTCAGATATTGAAGTCACCGAGTATTGAAATAAGAAATTTGCAGAATAGTTGGTTGTGAGAGAGTTAGAAAAGCTGTCGAGAGAGAGATGAGAGACAGGTTGATTAAATTAAAGAAGGGAACTCGAAGCCCAACTATTTGTCGTCGGGGGTTGAAGGGAGAAATTTTGCAAAACTGCTGGTTGGGAGAGAGTTGAGAGAAGATGTCGAGAGAGAGGAGAGAGTGGTTGATTTGGATTGAAGAGGGTGTGGGTTGGGTTGATTTGTATTTTTGAAAATATTAATCAAGTCCACAATTAACTTGATCAAGTTTCCTAATAATGTTTGACCCTATCTGTTGGTCAATGTCACCAATCCTTCATTCAAGACTTAAAAGACACCTATTCTTTAATTTTCTCAAGATACTTCAATACCAAAAAAAATATCATAAAGAAAACACAATCAAACATGTAAAAATTAGAACCCAAAATGAAAAATAACAGTGATAGCATTAGAGTTCTCCATTTTGTTTCTTTCTACATTAAGTTCACAGCTTCATAATATCCCCAAATTAAACCAATAAGATCTTTATACTTCAATAAAATAATCAAGACTCAACAAAGTCAAAACTTCACAATATTAACTAAAAAAAAAATTCAACAAGAACTTAGATTCAAGACTTGTTCAAATTCAACCCCACCAAATCAAGATTCAAAATGAGAAGATGTGTGTGTTTGTATTTTTGAGAGAAACAGTGAGGTTAGAGAGAAAGAAAGAAATGTGTATATGTGTGTGCGCTTTGTGTTGTGTATTTAAAAAGGAAAGTAATAATAAAATAAATAACTATTAAATCTATTGTTTCCCAACATATCAGTTAAATTATGGATAGTAGATAAAATAAAGTCAAATATCTTTTTAGTGATGAGATGTTGACTTGATTGATTTATTTTTCTGTGTATTAAAATAAATCAATGTTATTTCTATAGACTGTGTTAAATAAGGTACAAAGATAAAAATATCCATATATTTAACTACAGAAAAATGTAAAAAAATATAATTATCTTTGAAAAAATATATTACACTATAAACAATTAAAATTATAATATATAAAAAGAATTGTACTATTATGTTATGTACGTATGTAGTCGATTGTGCAAAAATATTAAAATGACAATAAACTGATAAAAATCCTAAAATTTACGAAATTAAGGGTGTGAATGTTTGTGGTGTGTGCTTTGTGTATATTGTGTGTTGAGTATTTAAAAAGGAAATATAATTCATCAAATCCACAATTTCCCAACATATCCCTTAGATTTAGGAAAGTAGATAGAAAGAAGTCAAAAAGGGAAGAAAATAGTGGAAGAAAATTAAAAAAAAGTATGAAGAGAGATAAATAAAAATAAAATATTGTTTGTGTATTTAAAATAATTCAGTCGACTCACATTTACAGATCGTATTAAATATCATACAAAATAATGAATGCCAATATATAATTACGAAAAAATATAAAAAATATAATTATCTTAAACAAATATATTATTCTATAGATAATTAACATTGTACTGTGCAGTAAAAAAAATTACTGTGTTCTGTTGTGTACGTATGCAAATGACTATGCAAAAATATTAAAATATTAATAAACTGATAAAACTTCTAAAATTTATGAAATTAAAGATAATTATCAATAAATTGTGTAAAATTAAAATATGATAATAAATTGATAAAAAATTCTAAAAAATAATGATTATCGTTAATTTGCTAAAAATTATAAAAAATATGTGAAAAATTACATTTTATGTACTTTAACGATCATAATGCCTAAAAGTGCTAATTTTAAGCATGGAGAGCCAAAATTGGGTGTCAACATTTTGCCCCTTTTCGTTTGAAGATAATGTAAAAGTCTTCAAATGAAAACGTTGATGTGTAGCCAATTTTGTTCGATAAAAAATTATTTTTGATAAAAAAACTGAGCGAACTCCAATTTAGAGTTGCCTACATATTCGAGTTGCATGAGGACCAGGTCGGATATATGTTCAAAAACTTATCCCAACATGTCCTATTTTGGATTGGACAAATCCAATGCATCCACAAATTCTGCAAAATTTATAAAAATGAAAAACAGTAGACAAACAAGTAACGAAGCTTGATTTTTCTTCTTATTTCAAGAAATTTAAAAAATGACAAGTAGTGCTTAATTAAATTAAAGATAAATAAATAAAAGCATTGCAGATTTTAACTAAAGGCATACAAAAAATTCAATCAAAGATGAACATATATAAAAAATGGTTTGATTACAGGGAAAACTAACCGAAAATGTCCTATTTAGGATGGACAAACCCAATTCATGCTTGCAAAATTTTAAAAACTAAGTTGAATTTTTTTCTTTTTCCTTTTTTTTGAGAAATTAAAGATAACATGCAGTGCTTAACTATTTAAAAAAAAATGGTACAAGTAAAGATAACATTCAGTGCTTAAATGGTAAAATAAGTGCAGGTAAAGATAAAGCATATAGTGCGTAATAAACAAATAATGCATTGCGATACGTGCAAGGAAAAAGCCAAGATGACATGCAGTGCGCAAATAATAAAATAAATGCATGAAGAAATTTACGAGGCGTGCAGTGCCTAAATGATAAATGAATACATTGCGATATATGCGTGTGGAGCTTAAATAATAAAATAAATGCATTGCAATATGTGCCAACAAAGGCAAAGATGACATGCAGTGCTTAAACAATATCATAAATGCATTACAATTTTTGCGAGGCATGCAGTGCTTAAACGATAAAATAAATGCATTACGATGTTTGCGAAACGTGTAGTGCTTAAGAGATAAAATAAATGCATTGCGATATGTGCGTGCAGTGCTTAAATGTATAGTAATATGGGCCGATAAAGGCAAGAATGGCATGCGATGTTGAAATGATAAAATAAATGTATTGCGATAAGAGCGGGCAAGAATGACATGCGATGCTTAAATGATAAAATAAACGCATTACGATATTTGCGATGCGTCCAGTGCCTAAATGATAAAATGAATGCATTGCGATATATGCGTACAGTGCTTAAATGCATAACAATATGTGCTGATAAAGGCAAGAATGGCATGTGATGTTGAAATAATAAAATGCATTGCGATGCGTGCAGATAAAGGCAAAGATAACATGCGGTGCTAAATACATTGTGATTGGTGCAGATAAAGATAAAGAAAGAATGCGGTGCGTGCAAGTAAAGGCAAGAGTAAAATATAGTGCTTAAAATGTATTGTGATGCGTGCAAGTAAAGATAAAAATAGAATGCGGTGCTTAAACGATAAAATAAATGCATTGCGATGCATGCAAATAAAGGAAAAGATAAAATACAATGCTTAAATGATAAAATAAATGCATTGCGATATGTGCCAGCAAAGACAAAAATAATATGCAGTGTTAAATAATAAAACAAATGCATTCGAGTAAAATAAAATAGAGTAAATTTTGAGGCAGCTCTCAAAATTTTCCCCAGTATATTGTTTATGCTGACATTTTCTTGTTCTAAGAAAACTAAAAAAAAAAATATTTTTGCTATCGCAGATTGAAAAGATGTATGATGTCTCCGATTGCTTACAGGGACTAATGTTGATTGCTGTTTTCGATAGCCTACGAATACTAACGCCTTCAACTAGTGAGGTGACTGAAATCTAATAGCCATTCGACTGAAGGGACTATTGAAATGTAAAAGGCTCTAGACTATAAAATAAATGTAATAGGATCTCGATTGGCAAGGCTATAAAAAATATAAAAAATACTCAACATGGACGCTTAACTGAAAAATAAAATATCGGTATTTAAAGGTATATACTTGAAAGAAAAAGTCAAATGTCCGTATTTCAAAATTGGGTGTCTTTAATAAAAAGTAAAAATGCATGTATGTGAAAGTGGGCAACTTGAATGAAATGAAAAAAAAGAATGCCCGTATTTGATAGTGGGCATCTTGAAAAAGAAAGAAAGAAATTTGCATTTTTTGGTAAAAAGTGCTGAAAGATGAAGAAGACACAATCGTGTCTTGACTTCAGTTGGTACTAATAATTAATAGTGTGCATAAGAATCTCCCTATTTCCTTCTCAGCTAACCAAGATCGTCTTCAGGATATCTCCTATAGTTTCAAGTGGTAACTCAGACATGCCTAAGTATCAGCAAGATTTTTTGTCTTGCTTCAAATAAATGTTTCGAGCTATGCCTATCCTCATGCTTCAAGTACCCACTCTGGAAAGAAAGTCCCATTTCACACATATTTGAGTAAATGAAAGTCCTATTTAGCATATATTTGAGTAATTTTTCTTTTAGAATTTGGGGACATATAGAAAAATACACTCACACTTAGAAAGAAATTCAATGCATGCGATTGTGATACCATAGGCTTGGCCTTCATGTAAGTATTCACTAATGTGAGAATACTTGAAATAGAATCTCGTAGGACTTGCTATCAGGTTGTAATGTAGGCTTGGGGACGGGTAGGATAATATTTGAAAAAAAGTGACTAATTTCTCAATGAGCATTGCACGGTATTTGTGCTTTCGATATTTATTGCGCTTTGATGTGTGATCTTTTTTGTTGTGATGCATTGCCCCTCGTTTTGTATTTGTTTCGACTTCTTTTGAATCTTGTGTTGGTGTTTTTTTCCCATTTTTTTCAACAAACTATATATTTTTTTTGTTCTCTTTCCTTTTTTTTCTTTTTTTTTTCTGGGGTCGTTTTTTAATTTTGTTCATCTGGGATAATATGTTCTTTGCATTTTGCATCTTTGATCTTGAATCTTTGTCCACAATTTTTATGTATTTAGTGTGCTCAAAGAGGTACGGCCAAGAGAGGGATAGTGCATGTAAGCACTAAAAAAATGTACAGGCTCAGATACGGTTGTCTAAAGAAAGGTTTTAGACTCAAAAGAAGGAATGCTAGGGATTACTGTCATTTGACGGGCTGTGAAAGGCACAATCGGGTCAAAGAAGACCTACGATCCTTTCCTAAATCAAGTATAACTCAGAATTTCGCCTCAACAAACATTAAGGTCAAGTTCTAGAGCAATGAATTAAACTAAAGCTCATCAAACATTGCACATGAAATGGTGAGGTCAGATTCAGTCTTGTCTTAGATGTATGCAAGACAATTTTTTCAAGCATTACTGAGGTGTGATAAAAGGTACCAAAAAAATCTATGGTTTACCATGAAGTCGGTCCTTTACATCATACCAGTTTGTTTTTTCCCATGCACACTACTATCTGTATTGGTAACAACCAAGTCTATTTTATTTTTATTTTTTAAAAAATGGGATCAAACCCAAATGAGGGTAGCCTACGTATCTTGTAAAAAACAAGAATCAGGCCTGCGTAGTTCAGGCAAATTTGTATATTCATATGTGCAATGTATGATTGTATAAAAAATAATGGTCATTCTTGAAAACAATATGAAAGACGATTAGGGAAGAACTACTTTTAACATCAAAATTGTTCTGATCAAATGATCGAAAGAATTGATGTCAAGCATGGGGAGAGTTTGACACAACTTCAGTATGCTGACAAGATTGAAAAGGTCAGATATTGAAGAAATTATGACCTTATTTCGGCACAGTTTGCAAAATTATTATAACTGAAAAAATATTAAACTCTTGCTTTTGAAAGTGAGGATTGATATGTCGTAAATTTAATGGTTTATGACGTTCGAATGAAAAAGCTAGATATTCTTGCATCAAAATCGAGTGAAGATCTGGAGATAAACCGGCTAGGAACTAAGGTTAATGAGATTTGGTTTTGAGGAGCTGTTAAATTATGCTCTTGAAGGCTTTTGGAGAGCTTCTTTGAACTGTTCCAGAAAATTGCCCCAGTTTAAATACCGGAGAAATTATTTTAAAATAGTGAAGAGATCGAACCCTAATGCAGGGTTGCCTATGTATCTTGTCAGGACAAGAATCAGGTCAAAATGTAGTTCAAACCTATATAAAGCTAGTGATGATGTTACTAAGGAGAATTTTTAACTGATCCGCTATGCAAAACAAAGGTTAGATTACACCTTCTCACTAAAGTATAATCAATTTAGAGCAAACAAATATGTACAAACACAATAATCCTTCAAATATGTACAAACACTATGATAATGCTTCATTTGGGTCGTGAATCCTTCGGACATAAAGTTACTAATGATGCATGCACCTAAAATGGTGTTATTTAGCTATATCCTTTGTTGACTAAGAGTGGGTAGACACGAACTTGAATTTCCTATATGAGAGAGTTCGTAGTCCCACGATAGTAAAACTCCCTTTCACTTCACGCATGCGTCGACTCTCTAAAATAAGGTGATTTGAAAGAATTTTGAAAACGTACAATGTACAATCCGCGTGTACAACGTGTGTGAGTGTCAGCTTTCCGAAGTGAAGGAAGTATGAACAGAATGCCAATTTATATAAAATAATAAATAAATATTCTATACAAAATAATAACAAATAAATAATTTATGCTAAACAAACAAGATAAATCAAAACAATTAGAAAAAATAAATAACAGTATATAATATATATGAATATTTACCTAAGCCTGTAATGGTTAGTAACTTGCATCCACAGCAGAGTCGCCAAACTGTCATACTCGATTTTTACATAAGGTCAAAACGAGCACGACATTATGGACTTTAAAATAATTAATTTATGCACAGAGTTGCCACCTAATTTTTAAGAAAAAATAGGAAATCTGCTTATTTATTAACGAGTATGACTTTATTTAATCCACGAATCAAATCAGATCCTAGGTATGGGTTCAAATTATTTCGAAGAGAAGGTATTAGGCACCCTTCAGAATCCACAAATGTGATTCCCGACTAGACTTAGATTTATTAAAACAAAGAGAAAAAGTTAATGTTTGTAAGTAAAAATACAAAAAATGCGTATTAAAACAATATACACAACTTATATGTAAAGAATGTGTAAATTGTATATGTTATCGTAAAAATATGTGTATAAAAAGTGTATAAAAATAAACAAAAATACATGAGAATATGTATGAAAAATGAAAATATTAAATAAATAAAAATTTGTTTAAAAGAAAAAAATTACGTAATGTTTTTAGTGTAAAAATATGAATTATTCTATTAATAATCGAAATTAATCTTAATATAAATATTAACGGCCTAAATTTGCCTAAATGCGTGGTAAGAATTGTATAAATAAAGAACATTCCCGCCCAACACCTCCAAAATAAAGATTTCACTATAATTAATATTTGTACCAAGTGTAAAACAATAAAAATACAAACATAAAAATTAAAGCCTTCTTTGAATGCCATTTCGGATGAGTATTTCCAATAACCTGCTTAAACACTTGTAAATAAAATGTTAGTAGCAAATAAATAATTATCAAAAAAATGAGAAGATGTGTGTGCATATATGTATAAAAAATAGAATTTTTCAGTAAAAGTGTGGGCTCAGATCAGATTTTAGGTACGTCATGACTACGAAATGGTTGCTCAATTTATTAGCCGTTCTAAATCGTCTTGCCAAGATACAAATAATAAAACTTTTGCGTTGTTATAAAAATTTTATCATCACCTAAAAATTATTTATTTTATTATGTATTTATGTACATAATATTCGTCTTTTATTTGTGCAGGCCTCGAAAATTGACGGAGAATTTCTTCATTGGCCAAATTTCGGCCCTTAATATAAAACAATAACTTTGATAAAATAAAGTCCGTCTTTTGTAATGGGGTGACCTCAAATATCAAGACGAAGAGATAATTTCATTGACCAAATTTTAAATAATATCCATAAAAATATCAACAAAATAACTACAAAAAAAAATAATCAAAATATAACTTTCAAGCAGCTTTTAACAATCTAAACAGAACAATATTAATATATAATAAAGAGAAAGACAAAAACAAACCAAATATGGAGAAAACATACTCAACAGTAGGCAATATCCATCACAAAAGCATCCATTAAATTAGAAAATGCATACTACTATTAATCATAATATAGCAACAATAACCATAGCCACGTTAGAAAAATAAAGCATTAAAAGAATGTAAGATACTACAATACCAGAAAAAATATCATAAAGAAAACACAATCAAATATGTAAAAATTAGAACCCAAAATGAAAAATAACAGTGATAGCATTAGAGTTCTCCATTTTGTTTCTTTCTACATTAAGTGCAAACTCCACAATATCCTCAAACTAAACCAACAAGATCTTTATACTTCAATCAAATAATCAAGACTCAACAAAGTCAAAACTTCACAATATTAACTAAAAAAAAAAGTCAACAAGAACTTAGATTCAAGACTTGTTCAAATTCAACCCCACCAAATCAAGATTCAAAATGAGAAGATGTGTGTGTTTGTGTTTTTGAGTGAAACAGTGAGGTTAGAGAGAAAGAGAGAAATGTGTATATGTGTGTGTGCTTTGTGTTGTGTATTTAAAAAGGAAAGTAATAATAAAATATTAAATCTATCTTTTCCCAATATATCACTTAAATTATGGATAGTAGATAAAATAAAGTCAAATAGCTTTTTAGTGATGAGATGTTGACTTGATTGATTTATTTCTCTGTGTATTAAAATAAATCGATGTTATTTTTATAGACTGTGTTAAATAAGGTACAAAGATTAAAATATCCATATATTTAACTACAAAAAAATATAAAAAAATATAATTATCTTTGAAAAAAATATATTACACTATAAACAATTAAAATTATAATATATAAAAAGAATTGTACTATTATGTTATGTACGTATGTAGTCATTGTGCAAAAATATTAAAATGACAATAAACTGATAAAAATCTTAAAATTTACGAAATTAGGTGTGAATGTTTGTGGTGTGTGCTTTGGGTATATTGTGTGTTGAGTATTTAAAAAGGAAAAATAATTCATCAAATCTACTATTTCCCAACATATCCCTTAGATTTAGGAAGATAGATAGAAAGAAGTCAAAAAGTGAAGAAAATAGGGGAAGAAAATTAAAAAAAAGGGATGAAGAGAGATGAATAAAATTATAATATTATTTGTGTATTTAAAATAATTCAGTCAACTCACATTTACAGATAGTATTAAATATCGTACAAAATAATGAATGTTGATATATAATTACGGAAAAATATATATATAAAAAATATAATTATCTTGAAAAAATATATTATGCTATTAATAATTAAAATTATACTGTGCAGTAAAAAAATTACAGTATTGTGCTGTGTACGTATACAAATGACTGTACAAAAATATTAAAATAATAATAAACTGATAAAACTTCTAAAATTTATGAAATTAAAGATAATTATTAATAAATTGTGTAAAATTAAAATATGATAAAAAAAATTGATAAAAAATCCTCAAAAATAATGATTATCATTAATTTGCTAAAAATCATAAAAAAATATGTGAAAAATTGTATTTTATGCACTTTGACGATCATAATGCCTAAAAGTGCTAATTTTAAGCATAGAGAGCCAAAATTGAGTGTCAACAATACGTATAACTGTAATCGCAGTTTGAAAATAGCTACGCCCTGTGCAGGGGCTCACAAATACGTACAAAAATTATGCCACAAAGGCGGGTACGCCCCAATGGCTGGACTCACTATAATGGTCTGGTCTCAATCTTGTGCACAAAATCACGTCGAGCGATATGCCAAACCTAACCTATGTACCATGCACCGAATCAAGTCAAGCGATATGCCAAGCCTAACCTATGTAACCTCCCATAGTTAATGTTTATCAAATAATGCCTTGAAGTCCCATGACATGTGAATTATAGTAATGATTATTTAGCTAATACATACATGTGCAACTATGATATTACTATTTACTTTTCTCGTAACGCGTTATATATATATACATGCTGAAGAGCTTCAAGTAAATAACTTATGATAATATGGAAAGATTGTGAAAACTTAACACAAAGAGAGCAAGATAGATACAAATAAGCTTGATGGTAACATAAGAGAACGATATGTAAGACAATATAAAGATTCAACTCACATATTTCATGAGAATTATATTAACGTTGGCAAAAAGGATCACATACTGTAGGGTGGTGCCTTTAGTGGTGAGGGAAGGTTTACCTTTACATACCTTAGTGGTTTACTAGCTACGATAGTGTTCCGAGCTTCAAACAATTTAACCTGCAAAAGTGTAGCCTTTATATTTCCAACCACTAGTTCTCGCTATCCAATGCAATTCACTATCTACAAGGATAATATACATGCCCATTAATAGCCCGTAGGTGTATTTAATAACTTGTTCTAATAATTTTGCTTGTGCCGAAAATTATTTAAATTTCTTAACAAGAATTTGAAATAAATTCTCAAATTTTTTATATTAAAAAATTTAATATCCAATCTTTCCAATTGGTAGGAACTCCTAAATCTCCATCCTTATCAAAATTCCATCTCTTTCATCAATCCTAGTTGTAAAACCCATTTTCAAGAAATAGTGCAAAGATTCAAATCAAACAATAATTAACAACTTATACTACATGCCAACATAATCTATAATTAAATATAAGTATAGAGTGAAGAGATTAACCTTTTGAAATTAATCCTCAATTTGAGTTCTTGAGGATTCTCGAATAAAACTAGTAGTTTTCTAGCAACTAAGGACCGTGGAACATCTCTTCTATGAAGGAATCTTTCTACGCTTATGATCCATCGAATTTTCTTGTCGATTAGTTGAGTAAGGAGAAAAGAGGCAAAGTACCCTTTGGGTTCTAATAGTAAGAGTTTCACGTACCGGGAGCTTTCCCACTTGAATATATACATATATATACACCCCTTTCTTCCACTTTACTTTTAAAGAAAAAGAAGGAAAAGTCAAAGGGTCCCACAACTTTGAACAGTTAAAACATGTGTAACAATACTCCAAAATCCTTATCTTACCAGCGACAACATACAAATACATTACATATATATTCTACACCATTTTGCTAATGTACCGTATTTCTCTTTATAAACCAAAGTTGTACTTGTTTTAAGGTGTTAACTTAATTCAAAAATTTTCCGAGGTTCCACGACCTTTCCAACTTAGGATCATTCTTCCTCGAATGATACTTAAAGCTTACTCCTCATCCCACCACAATCCAAGACATCCACTAGATTATTTAACCAATTTCGATCTTACTTTATCCCATCATAAGGCCTTAAAAATTGGCTAACTCTCCAATTCTAAAAAAAAATTGCCAGAGTTTTCTTTGCAAATAGGCCTATCAAGTACCTATCAACTAGCTAGAATACATCCAAATGCGCTTCACAGAGTGTCACAATAAATATAATATCCAACAGATAATACACGAGGCTCCGCGTGGCCTTAAACTCAAAAAAGAGTATACGAGGCTCCGCTTGGCCTTAAACTCAATGAAAAGTCATAACCAACCATGTAACTACCTTATACTCTGAATTTGCATGCGGTATCCATGTAAATCTCAAGAACCATAGGCACAAATCATGTACCTAAATATATCAAGTAAGAATCAGATGTCAACAGAATAAAATATAATAGAAAATAATGATCATATAAAGGGACAAGTAGTTTAAGAACCTTCTGATAGCTTTTGGAACAAATACAGGTATTTATCTTTCATATCCATTTCTGCTTCCCAAGTGGCTTCTTCTACGTTCTAGTTTCTTCAAAGTACCTTTACTGAAACTGTATCTTTAGTTTACAACTTTCTGACCTGCCAATCCAATATAGCTACGGAGACTACCTCAAATGATAAGTCTCCCACAAGATCAATACCCTCTATAAGAATGAAGTGTAAAGGCTCTCCTAAGCATTTACGTAGCATAGACACATGAAAGACCAAATACATTACAACTAACTTCGGAGGTAATTCTAGCTCATAGGCTACCTAGCCAATTTTGAAAATAACTCTATAAGGCCAAATATAACCGGTACTCAACTTAACCTTATTTTCAAATCGCATTACGCTTTTTATTGGCAACACCTTCAAGAACACCAAATTGCCAATTTGAAACTCTAAATCCCAATGCTGTATATCTACATATGACTTTTGCCTACTTTGAGGAGTCTTCAACCACTATCATATCAGCTTAACCTTTTCAACAACCTTATGGACTAGATCAGGACCTAATACCTCTGTGTCACCTACTTTAAACCAACCTATTGAAAATCTACATTATCTCACATATAGAGATTCAAATAGAGCAATGCTAATGTTGGAGTGATAACTATTATTATAAAAAAATTCTATCAGAGAAAAATAATCATCTCAATTACCTTTAAAGTCCAACACGTATGTTCTTACATGTCTTCGAGAGTCTGAATGGTTAGCTCGGCTTAGTCGTTTGTCTGCGAATAAAATGCAGTGCTAAGGTTCACCTGCGTACCAAAGCTCCTATGAATTGATTTCTAAAATTGAGCTTTAAACGAGAACCTCTATCTAAAATAATGGACATTGTGGCCCCATATAGGCGAACAATCTCTTTTATAAATTGCTTGTCATAATCTTCAGTCGTGCTGGTAGGCTTAATAGGAAGAAAATGGGATGATTTCATCAGTCGATCAACTATCCAAATAAAGTTATATTTCCGATAAGAAGGTAAGCCTATGATAAATTCCATATTAATAGCATCCCATTTCCATGATGGAATGCTAAAGGTTTGAGCTAGGCCACCGGATCTCTGATCTTTTACTTTACTTGCTGACAATTGGAGCACTACGCAACATATTCTGTTATATCTTTCTTTATGTTGTTCCACCAGTAGATCTCTATAAGATCATGATACATTTTATAGAGCCGTGATGGATTGAATAATGGGAATAAAGGGCCTCAGCATAACTTGTTATCTCAACCCATCTACATTAGGTACACATAATCTATTTTGACACCTCAAAGTGTCATCACCCTCTAGCTCAAATGCTGAGATTTGATGTTATTGAATTCCCTATTTGTATTGGAGAAACAAGGTGTTATCATACTACCCCTGCTTAACCAATGCCACGAGTGATGACTCGACTGAATTGGGTACAATAATGCACCATCTTCAGAATCCACAAGACGAATGCCAAAGTTGGATAATTTGTGAACATCTCTAGCTACTTCATGCTGAGCAAGGGACAAATGTACTAGAATACCCATGGATAGTTGATTAAGAGTATCAGCTACAATGTTACCTTTGCCTAGATGACAGAATATTTACATCATACTTTTTCACCAATTCTAGTCACCTCTTCTACCTCAAATATAGCTCTTTCTGCTTGAATAGATATTGAAGACTCTTATGATCTTTAAAGAGATCAACATGCACTCCATATAAGTAATGACAATATAATTAAAGCGTGAATACCACTACTGCAAACTCTAAGTCATGAATGGGATAATTCTTCTACTCATACTTCTTTACTGTCGATAAGCATATGTTATAACTCTTCTATGTTACGTTAGGCGCAACCCAGGACAACACCTGAAGCATCAAAGTACACTACATATCCTTCTTTTCCCTCTGGTAAGGCTAATACTGGCATTGAAGTCAATCTATGTTATAGCTCATGAAAATTTATTTCACAAGCATATGGCCATTGGTACTTAACTACTTTCTGCGTCAATTTAGTGAATTGGACAGAAATAGAGGAAAATCTATCCATAAATTTCCTGTTGTAACCGGATAGCCCCAAGAACTATGTACCTCTATAGGAGTGGTTGGCCGAGGCCAATTCTTCACAGCTTTTATCTTTAGAAAACCTATTCTAATGCCTTCTCCAGATACCACATGACTAAGAAAAGCTTTCGGGCTTAACCAAAACTCATACTTAGAGAAATTAGCATACAATTGGTGCTCTTTGAGTCTTTGTAATACTAATCTCAGATGATCTGCATGCTTAACTTCATTACGTGAATATATAAAAAATTGTCATCTATAAATACAGTTATGTACATATCAGGAAAAGGTTTGAAAATCCTATTTATCATGTCCATGAATGATGCTGGAGGATTTGTTAGTCCAAATGACGTAATGAGAAACTTAAAGTGCCCATATCTTATCTGAAAAGCTGTCTTGGTAATATTTGCTTCACAAATCCTTAACTGGTGATAACCATACCT
The DNA here is from genome assembly GCF_002878395.1 of Capsicum annuum. Lineage (NCBI taxonomy): Eukaryota > Viridiplantae > Streptophyta > Magnoliopsida > Solanales > Solanaceae > Capsicum > Capsicum annuum. The sequence continues at coordinate 174,073,545 of NC_061120.1, read as the reverse complement.
CAAATTGATCTTTGAAAAGCAGTTATCTCTTTGGAATTGGTCGAATACATCCTCTATTCAGGGAAGGGGGTACTTATTCTTTATTATTACTTTGTTCATCTGCCTGTAATCTATACACATTCATAACGTGCCATTTTACTTGTATATAAAAAGCACAGGCACACCCCAAGGTGATACTGGGTCAAATAAAGCCTTTATAAAGTAAGTTTTTTAACTACTCGTTTAGTTCTTTCGATTATACAGGTGTCATTCTATAAGGAGGTGTTGATATCAGTTGAGTACCGGGATCCACATCAATACCGAATTAATCTCTCTAATATGAGGTAATATAGGAAGTTCATTAGGAAACACATCTAAGTACTCATTCACTATTGGTACAGACTGGAGAGTCGGTGCCTATTTTTTGGCCTCAACATTATTCACTTGGACTAGGTGATACAAACACCCCTTCGCAATAAGCTTTTGTGCCTTAAGAAAGGAAATAAACCTCCATTTAGGCATTATAGAATCACCTATCCACTCTAAGATTGGATCTCGTGAGAAGTAGAAATGAGCCATCTTGGCTAGGTAATTAACTACAGCATAATCGGACGATAACCAATCCATTCCAATTATAACATCAAAGTCGACCATTTCAAGTTCAATCATATTAGCCAATGTAGCACGGCCATATACTATCATCATAAAATCATAATAGACCCGTCTAGCTATAGTAGAATCTCCTATCAAAGTCAATACTGCAAATGGTCAGCGTAACAACTATGGCTCTATCCCAAACTTCTTAGCAACAAATAGGGTAACATATAACAGAGTAGATCCTGGGTCTATCAAGGTATATACATCATGTGAAAAGATAACTAAGGTACCTGTAACCATATTTGGAAATGCCTCTGAATCTTGCCGACTAGCTAGCGTGTATTTATGGTTCAGGTAAGCACTTGGACTGGGCCATCTGCCTTTACCAAATCCTCTATATATTAATGTTTGAGGATTGTGAGAAGAAGAATGCACTGATGATGATGAAGTTGATACAAGCTGTGTAGACTATGATCGATCGCCTCTACCTTTATCTCTGATTTAAGGATAATCATGTGCCATATGAACCTATATACCAAACCAATAGCTTAAATTTTAACCACACTGACACTCCTTTCTATGCTTTGAACCGCACTGCCTATATGTAGGTCGAGGTGGTAACCCCCGACTAGTGTCCCTCTGAGTCCGTAAGTCTGGTGCTCTATAAGTCTGACACTGCTCATACTTGTGCCTCAAAAACTAATCCAAAGAATTACATGTGGAGCACACAGCTGACTGGGTCTGCCTTGCTGGCCCTCTACTAGTGGAAACTCCACGGATTCCTTGATACTGGATGGCCATCCTAACCCTATTACTCTACACCTTTTTTATATCTACTTTCTTCTCTAACTACTGAGCATGCACCATGATTCTTGTTATATCCAAATCTTTATTCATAGAAGAAACAGAAATAAGGTCCTTCAAGGAACCTGCAAAGCCATTCACAAAGCGATGAATCCATGATATCTATGTGTTGATCAACTCTATATCAAATCAAGACAATTACATAAACCATAAACAATACTCTTTGACACTAAGATTACCCTGCTTTAAAGAAATAAATTCATCCACCCTTACCTCTCTGAGCTCTAATGGCATAAAATAATTTATGAAGGCCTTCGCAAAGTCTGTAGCTTCCAGACATCTCGAGGCTACCTACATATCATACAAATTAGCGGTAATCTTTTTAGTTGATAATCGATTAATTCAACTGCATCTATGTTTGATACCTACATCACCTTATAAATTCAATGAGTCTCATTAATAAACTGTGGAGGGTCCTCTATAAGATTAGAACCTGTGAATTTTGGTGGATTCATACGGAGAAAATCTTTGATCTTAGATTGGGCTACCCTTCCTGAGTAGCAATAGGTATGTCCATATTTTGTCTCTGTCTTGGGCGCCACTAACTGTGTGAGCAATTATATCACTTCTTTAAGATCCTGGTCAGAGGCACTTGGTGGCAGGATAGGGACTATTGTTGGTACCACTGGGGGTGTAGAAACCCCTGTAGGTCCTTCCATCCCAAGTATTTAAGGATCCGAAAGCATAAAACTCGTCAAAATTTCTTGAGTCCTGTTAAGATCCATTAATATAAAAGATTTTCCTAAGGTGGTTGCCGCATGAGTAGTACTAATAGTGGCTACCTGGGTTTCGTTATCCTTATCAGTAGCAAACATGATCTTTATCACTAATAAGCAGAATAAGAGTCAGAAGTAACTTTCTATAATTTAGCTCTATTTCAAGATCTAGATTATAAATGAAGGTCAAATTCCTACATGTCAATCCCTTAATTATAAATATGGTGTGCAACACATCGATAAGTAAGGTCCTACTAGACACGGCATCATAGACTCCCTGGGACAATTGAAACTGGATCTGATGCCAAGTTTATCACACCTTAAAATGATAAGGACAGACAAGAATCGTATGCACTTTCTTCACAACCACTTTATGACATGCGATATTATAGGATAATAACAAGCAAGATGTCCAATATAAGTTGTAAATATACATGAGGGATTTATATAATCAAAAAATATACAATACAATATTGCATGATGTCCATGAAGCCTCTGGTCAGTTTAACATGATATACTGCATGTGACTAGTTGGCATAGGGCCCAATATACCCAACCAGAGACCTGTACATATAATAAAAATACTAGACATAGACTGGCTCCAAGGAGAAATGGAGCTCACTAAAATATCAGCTGAAAACTACAGTAGGGCCTAACATGGATGTCTGTTATCATAAGGATCTAAGCCTGCATCAATAAAATATGGTGCCCTCAGAAGGTCAGTACATAAACAACATGTATTAGTATGAAAGCAAACAAAATAACAGTTGGGTGAGTGTGGAAGCTTATATGAGTCAAATACCAAAGTAAAAAAATGAGCAAATGAGTAACACATATACGATATGAAACTGTAACCTACGCACCAATCTTAATAGTACCTTATATAATATTTAGAAAAACCTTCATTATAATATAGTGCCTATAATTTTTCCAGGTGATGTATTAAACCTATAAGTAGTACAAATGATCACAAAATGGCCTACCAAAGGTAATCTGAGGCAAGCATAAAATATTTGTTGCTCAAATACTTATTTATATAATCTCATACGTACAACTATGATCACAGTATGAAATTAGGTATGCCCCACCTAGGGGATCACTATGGGGATCTGCCTGCCAGACATATATGCCACATATTGGCTGGAGTCAGGAAAAACCAGAGCATGATGTTCCAGCTGACTTTAGATATAAATGATGTCATAAAGGTGGGTACTCCCCAATGGTCTGGTCTCGATCCTGTGCACAGAATCACATTGAGTGATATTTCAAACCAAACCTATGTACCCTTCTATTGTTAGTGTTTATCAAATAATGCCTTGAAGGCCTATGACATGTGAATTACGATAATGATCATTTAGCTAATATATACAAGAGCAACTATGCTATTACTATTTACTTTTTCTCCTAACGTGATATATATATATATATATTATCTAATGAATGGTCTTTTAATGAAGGGCAAAAAATTCAAATCACTTTTCTAAGGGTCTTCACACTTTTAGTATATATATATATATATATATATATATATATATATATATAAATTTCTTCAATTTGTTATTTAATTATTTTTATTATATTAACTAAACGCCTAAAATACATGGGACTCCTAAAATATATGGAAGGGAAATCAATCAATATTTTTCTTTGTACTGAACAATTAAAAAAATACCCCTAAAAAGGGATAGAAAAATACTCCTGAAATAGGACTCTATTAAGGAAATACTTCTATAAATATTGAGATGCACGTTAAACTAGAGAGAAATCGATTAACTTATCAAAAAAATATTAGTGATGCTCATCTAAATTGATTCGGTTGCATGTCTAGATTGGTGGATACTTAATTTTCTAACCTTCAACTTCTTCACTATTTTTCTCAACATAATAGAATTCAACATGTGTGTATATATAAAAGTATATCTTCTTTGTTTTCATTCAAGTCATTCTTTAGGGTCAAAATTTTTGCTCATACGAGAATTATATTCATCAAACCAGAAGCTTTGTGATCATTATTGTATTATCGTGTTGTAGTTTACAGATCGTAGATGAATTTACAGGTGGTAGATGAATGTCGGTCGGCTTTGAGGAGTTTTTAGATAAAGTTTAGGTTTAATTGTATTGTATTTATATCTCTGCTTTGAGAATTTATTGTGTAAAGGTCAAGTTTAGTTGTATTATTTTGATATCTCTATTATCGTATTATTTTGTTATAGTTTACAGGTGGTAAATGAGTGTTAGACGGCTTTGAAAATTTTTTTGTGTAAAGATTAGATTTAATTATATTATTTTGATGTCTCTGTCATTTTATTATTTTATTGCAGGTTACAGATGGTATATGAATGTCGATAGGCTTTTTTGGTAAAGGTTAGGTTTAATTAAATAAATTCTTCAAAAGACGTTGAATTTAATTATTATATTCATCTTTATTATTTAAACAAATATCATATTTAGTGTAATTTTTGAACTCAATAAAGTGAGGTACACGCGCGAGGCGCGTACACCTAAAATAGTATATGTATATATATGTGTGTGTATCTCTTTCTTCCACTTTACTTTTAAAGAAAATGAAGGGAAAGTTAAAGGGCCCCAAAAATTAGTACATTTAAAACATATATAACAATACTCTAAAATTATTATCTTACCATCAACAACATACAAATATATTACATATATATTCTACACCATTTTTTTAATGTACCATAATTCTCTTTATAAATCAAAGTTATACTTGTTTTAAGGTGTTAACTTAATTCAAAATTTTTCTGGGGTGTCACACACATTACCTTTCAGCATCTTCTTGATCTCCATGAACTTATCTTCGTATCCACAAAAATGGTTGATTGTTCCATTACCAAGATACCATTAACTATAATCATATGTATCATCTTCTGTGAGTGTCATTAACAATGTTGACTCATCTTCTTCTTTGTTGTTGTCAACAAGGTTAGCTTTTTCTTTAACATTACTATGACATTCCCAAGAGTAAAGTCCAAATTTATGACAATAGTAGCACTCAATTTTAAATTTATTATACCTCATTCCATTTGTACCTTGAATAGCTTCACATCCTCTTCCTCCTCATTGTCCACGACCATGACCTCTGAATGTTTGGTGGGTTTTACCTTCATTATTGAAATTGTTGATAAAGCCTTCCTCTTCCATGACCTTCATGTACACCATGGCCTCGCCATTGTCCATTTCCTCTATAACTTTTTTAATATGAATCTAACCTAAAACTAGAACAAACAATGAAAAACAACACATAGAAGAAAGGAGATGAAGTAGAATCAAAAGAAAAAATTGCATTAAAAAATAAAAGGATAGATAATGAGACATTTACCAACACTAATGAGAAGCACTAAAGTGTATATTAAACACTTAAACACAAATAACCATTGTTGATTACACCTCATTCTTAAGTGGACACAAAGGAATTCACAATGCCAAACACCCACCTTTCTTGTCAATTGATCAACACAAGTGAAAACCATCTAATGTATTAATCCCTAGTTTCGGATTTCTCTCAAAGAGAATAACAAGAAAAACTACAATTTAGAAGTCACTCATTAAAATGTCAAAAGCTAAAGAGAATGGAAGCTAAAATATCTATTTATACTATTACACAACAAAAGACTAAAATGCCCTTAATAAGCTTAGGGAAATAGGCGCCTATGGAATGTTATTTTGAAGTGCAGAAAGTCCATCAATCCCTCAATGAGAGGTGCCTATGTAGTGTAAGATCCCTCCTCCTTTTTTCACTTGGACAAGGCTTCAAAAAGGCTCCCAAAATGTCTTTAATCACTTGCACAATCCAAAACTTGAATCTTCTACAACCCCTTGTACTCCTTGTGCTCTTTACGCTTGTATCATTCTCTCCATCTTGAAAGGAATTTGATCTTAAATTCGCACCTTACAAACCAAAGAGAGAAATAACAAGCACACAATCTTTATGATAGGAGGGTTAGCATTAGTACCACAATTATATGAACATACCAAGGGGACACACTCTTAGAATATAGCCAACAATCCTTTGTTATAATCATGAAATATTTGCTACAAGCATCACAAAGGATATGACTAAGATAGGCATCAAAGAGAGGAGAGTGCCACCCAAAATTACCCAAGGCATTACTCATAATTTTTGCACACATGTGGACACTATGAGCAAGACTAATATCATGACCTTCATCACACAAGTTCAAAAGACCATATTTATTATCAAGATCAACAACACAAGCATCAACACTAACTTAAAAGTTTTCAATCATACCATTCACATGTTCGAGTAATGAACTACTCTTAGGAGCACATTGATCAATATACACTACAAAAGAACTACCAATACAAGAAACATGTACTTCTACACTAAGCAATTTCGAGACCACTTCACAAGAAGTCACATCACAATATTTTAAGTTCAAGGAAGGATAGTGTGTAGTAATGTTACCTTGTAGATCATATGAAGTGTTTTTCTCATCTAGTGTTGCATTTGGGCAGCCTTCATGCTCCACATAACAAGGGAATATGTCAAGGTTTATCTTTGGACTTACTTCTTCATCACTTATCCCAAAATTGGGATTTTCGGCCAAGGGATAGGAGGGAACTTTCTTGGGCTTCTCCTTGGGACTTCTAGGGCCTTGAACCTGTACATAAGAAAATAAAATACTATGAAAAATGCTAGTATTTTAGTTAGTGAGTAATAAGGGTCCTTTGTGTGCAAGAGCCACAATCAAGTGCTTTGTTCCCTTTTCATCTTCACTACTCGTGGCTTTCCCTCCTCTTTCCTCGTTTCCTTTCTCATTCAAGTCCTTGGTTTTCATCTAGAGTTTATTCACACTATATGGTAGAATAGGAAGAAGAGTTAACTTTCGGCCACCATGCTCAAAGGTGTACCTATTAGTCCTTCCATCATACATAGTGTGCCTATCAAATTGCCAAGGTCTTCCCAATAATATATGACATGCTTACATGGGGATTACATCACATAATACTTTATCCATGTAATTACCTACCTTGAACCTAACACACATTGTCGATAGACCTTTAGTTCATCATACTTGTTCAACCATTAAAGTTTGTATGGGTTCGGGTGAGGAGTAGTGTGTAGTTCCACGTAATTAACCAAAGTAACACTAGCAATGTTCACACAACTCCCACTATCTATGATCATTAAACTCATACTTCCTTTAATAAGGCACTTAGTATGAAATATGTTCTCTATTTGATCATCCAAGACCTTACTAAACAAAGTCCTTCTAACCACAAAACTAGGGATATCACATTCCTCTACACAAGGCAACACATCTTCTTCACTACTCTCACCTTTAGTTTCAGGTTCTATACACTCTCTATTTTGAGAGTTGTCATCATTCCCCTTGGTTTCCAACTCAAATTCTTTACCATGATAGTACAACTTCCCCTTCTTTAAAATCACATTACGTCGATTAGGGAATTCACTTCCCCTATGACCTCAACCATGAGACTTAAAGCATTGTAGACCTTTAGAATGAGAAGTAAAAGTAGGTTTACCTTCATTACTTGGAGGGTTGAGTTGGGCATTCTTGGTCACGGTTTGTGGAGCTTGAGATAAAGAGAATTTATCCTTGTTCCAACCTGAAGAAGATTGAATTACCTCTTTGTTCTCTGACAAACCCGAGGACCCTTGATGATTCTTGAGTTTCTAGGTCGTCTTCTCTTTATTTTCCCTTTCAATTTCCATAGCCTCTTAGAAGATACTATCAATTATTTTAAACTTATGGAGAGTCAAATGTGAGGATATATCCCTATTAAAACAAACCTTGAAGCGTATGACATCATGTTAGACTTGTTCACCCCAATGATCAAGCTTCAAGACTAGAAGTTGAAATTCATCATAGTACTCCATAACACTCTTGCTACCTTGCCTCAAGTTTTAGAGCTTGGCAAGGAGCTCATGTATATAATTCTCTGGGATATCTCTCTCTCTCTCATAAGTCTCTTCAACATCTCCCAAGGAGGTGATTGGCCACCAATAAACAGATCACCAAATCTCTTGGTGTAATCTCACCAACTATTTGCATATCCTTCAAAGTGAGAAATAGCATAGAAACTTATCTTCTCTTCGGAAAGGTAATTCTCTTGAAAAAAGCTTTTATAAAAAAGATTCCCAAGCTAAGTACACTTTTAGATCACTCTCACCTTTGAAAATTGGAATGCCAACCTTGATTGAGTTGATGCCTTCCTCTCGGTTTTCTTGTCTTCCTTCATAGCCTCAGTTTCTTCCATAATGCCCTCTTTGATCATGTCTTGCTCTCATTTGTTTCTCAAACCAATAGTCATCATTAGGAACATCATAACCTTCTTTCTCTCCTCTACCATAGTCTTTAATTTAGATGGGTGGATTTCAGATTTGAGGTCTTTGGAGAGGTAGGTATGGTCTTTGATTATTTGGTACTTGGACTTGAGGGATTGGTCTTTATAGAGGAAAAGGTCTTTGGCACTTGTAGATTTGGATTTAGTGGTGGAGTTTGAGTCCCAAGCCCTTCTTGTTGGACTTAGCTCATTTGGGGATGTAGTGGTCTTTATAGGTTTCGGTTAGGAGAGGTTTAGGCTTGGTTTAGTGGCTAGTTTTGTGGAACTCTTGGAGGATAAAGCATTTGGTGAAGAGTTTCGGGGGTAATGGTCATTGAGGAGTTATTGACTTGAACACGTGAAGACACATGGTAGGGATTAGGAGTAGAAGGTCATGAGTTCCTCCTACTTTCAACATAATCAAGCCTTTCACTAATAGTGGACACCTCACCCTTCAATTCACCTATGTCCAAACCGAACCTTGCTAATTCACGAGTTATGGCCTCGAGTTGAGCCATCATGACCCCACTAAAATCTTTACCAATTGGTTGAGCACTTGAACCCTTGGGTTCCATGATTAAAGTACCTAAAAACAAGCAAAAACAGCAAAGGAAATACCTACAAAATGAACAAACAAGTTAGTCCAAAAAAAGCCTCACCACTCTCACACTCGGTTCTTACCTCACACTTGGTCTTACAACTGTTGAAATCTTGGCATGTACTTGGTGAGTGAATGAGTGATGAATATACTTTGGCACGGAATTGATTTTTATTTGATGTGACTCAAATAAGCTGTACGAACTTGAACCAACAAATTACTATGACTTAAAAAAAGAGAAAACACACAAAAACCGAAGACACAAAATAAAATGGACTCTAGACTAATTATAAACCTAGTAGGTACTTACTAGTTTGCTAATTAGTGATAGAATTTACACACAAAAATCTAGAATCAAGAATTAGAAACTAAGAAATATACTTAGGAACTTGATTAGGTAGTTAAGCTAGTAATGACGTGGTATGAATTGATTGGACGTGATTTTCAAAATTTCAATCGCAAATTTTCTTCAAGTCTTGGGCTAACACCTTAGGTAAGAAGATAAAAATGCTTTGGGAGGGAACAACAACAAGATTGGAGCCCTTTTAAAGCTCCAGTTTGAATTCAAAAGATTGGTCACCCCCCCCCCCCCCCCCCCCCCCCCTTACTTGGATTTGTACTTGTTTTGTACTTGATTGTCCCCTTTGTTTCTTCCTTCTTTTGGATGAATATGAATATGCCAAGGAATATTCTATTACAAACACCAAGTACACTCTCTTTTCATATTTTTTTGAATCAAACAAACTCTTTGAATATTCTTCTTTAACAAGATTTGATGAAGATAGAAGAACAAGATGAATATTTAAGAGTTGACCAAAGTTTGACCTCTAAGCAAATGAACCCTAATCTCTAATGTTCTTTTAGATCTAGATTCCTTAGGCCAAGGTGATCTCAAATATCAACAAATAAGTCACAAAATACGTCACCAACTCAAACCCGAAATGGATCTAGCTTCTTCAAAGCTTCAAAACGCCATAGTCATGGTAGATCTAGCTCAAAATCGACCAAATCTTGTTCCAAGTGTAGATCTAGACTTCCTAGGTGCTACTGAACAAGGATATAGAACTTGAAACCAACAAAACTCAATAAAAATGAGTAGATCTAACCAACAACTTTCGTATCTACATAAATAACACAAGATACTACCTTTTTTGTGATTTTTCTTGACTCTAGACTCTTTTTTTTGTGAGATTTTCTTAGATCCAAGGCTTAGAGTTGTGGGAACAACTCTAATACATGGATATTGATACCAAATGATATGAATCTAACCTAAACTAGAACAAACAATGAAAAACAACACATAGAAGAAAGGAGATGAAGTAGAATCAAAAGAAAAGATTGCATTCAAAAATAAAAGGATAGATAATGAGACTTTTACCAACACTAATGAGAAGCACTAAAGTGTATATTAAACACTTAAATACAAATCACCATTGTAGATTGCACCTCATTCTTAGGTAGACACAAAGGAATTCACAATCCCAAATACCTACCTTTCTTGCCAATTGATCAACACAAGTGAAAACCATCAAATGTATTAATCCCTAGTTTCGGATTTCTCTCAAAGAGAAAGAGAAGAAAAACTACAATTTAGAACTCACTCATTCAAATGTCAAAATCTAAAGAGAATGGAAGCTAAAATGTCTATTTATACTATTATATAACAAAAGGCTAAAATGCCCTTAATGAGCTTAGGGAAATAAGCGCTTATGGAGTGTTATTTTGAAGTGTAAAATGTCCATCAAGCCCTCAATGAGAGGCGCCTATATAGTGTAAGATCCCTCCTCCTTTCTTCACTTGGACAAGGCTTCAAAAAGGCTCCCAAAAGATCTTAAATCACTTGCACAATCCGAAACTTGAAACTTCTACATGCCTTGTACTCCTTGTGCTCTTTATGATTGTATCATTATTTTACCTTCAAATTCTTTAAAGGACGACTGAGTTTTAGAATTTTTTTGTAGTGACTCTTCTTTTAATCTTTTCATCTTTTCTTTGTGGGCTTGTAAAGAACCTTTCAATTGTTCTATTGTCATAGAGGCCAAATTTGTAGACTCCTCAATAGCACACACCACATGAACAAATTTAGGTGTTAAAGAGCGAAGGATCTTTTCTACAACACTCACATCATCTACTTTCTCCCGCTACTTTCTTGTTGATTCACAACAGTCATCACTCTTGAACAGAAATTCAAAATGAATTCGCATTCTTTCATTTTTAAAACTTCAAAATCAACTCTTAGTTTGAAGTTTTACCTTCTTCATCTTATCAACTCCTTGGAAAGAATTTTGTAAAATTTCACAAGCTTTTTTCAAGGTGATTACATCAACCACCTTATTAAAAATACCATCATCCAGACATTGGTGGATGAGAGTGAGGGTCTGTTGATCTGTTTTCCTTGTCTTAATCAAGACATCTTTTTCATTTTGAGATAGAGTCTCCTCATTGATGGATATTTGTATACCCTTTGTCTACAATATCTCAAACATCTTGAGATCCAAGAATGACTTTCATTCGTAGGCACCATTTTTCATAATTTTCTTTTGTAAGACGGGGGTACTGAAAAAACAGTGGACTATTATTTGCCATGGCTTTGATACTATATTGTTGGAAAAATAAATAATCCTACCCAAGATAATACTCACACTAAATAGAAATAACAAGAGAGTAACAATGATACCAAATATTATAATAACGGAGTAAATATAATATCCAAATTGAGTAATATAATAACGCTGATTACAACTTGATAGTGTCACTAATCTTGTAAAAGAAACAACTCTTTTATTTCACACAATTCACAGTAATATTACTCTCACACTATTTTCTCACAAACTATAAAATATTTGTGGATTGCTCTCTTTACTCTCTATTGCTCTCTCTGTTCTAGTGTGTTTCAAATTGAAACAGAAGTCATTTATTTATAACTGAACTTTTCAAATCTTACATGTTGCGACACTAATTTACAAATCATGTTGCAACATCAATTTTCAGATCCATGTCACCACATTAAGCATATTGCAACACTAATTTTATTTTATATTTTTTATTTAATTATTTTGAATTCCACAAAATTTTTATTATTTTTTAATTTTTTTTAAAAGAAGAAACAATGAAAAAACAAGGAAAAGAATAAGCAAACGAGAAAGCAAAACAAGAAAAAAAGTGAAGGAACATAAAAACAGAAAAAGATTTATAAGCATTCTTTTGTATATATGCATAAACATAAGTGGTTTCTATCAAAGTGTGTGGGTGTTGTGGCACTTCAAAGCTTCTTAATAGATTCGCCCCTAATTATGGACAAGTTTAAAAAATGAAAGGAAAATGCTATTGAAATATGTATTACTTATTACAAATCACAAACTATAAAAATATTTTTTTTGTTTTTGAACTTCATGTTGAGACAAAACTAATACGAAAACTAAGTTGAGACAGTCGGAGTAAAAAAGCAGAATACATTGTCAGGTTCCTCAACTCGGCACCATCTTTTACTTTGGCATCTCAAGTGGACATTGTTCATTTTAAGCACCTAAACCAGCTATAAATTGTGCATTTTTGCACCTTTCGGCACTAGATCTGGCGCATGGAGTGCACTCACTCCGACGTGCATTAAATGGTCAATTAGTTTTTCCCAATTCATTTTAAATCACCACATCATTATATACAAGAAGAGGAGCCTTAGAGTAACTGGTAAATTTGTTGCCATGTGACCAGGAGGTCACGAGTTCAAGCCTTGGAAGCAGCCTCTGAGAGAAATGCAAGGTAAGACAGCGTACAATACACCTTTGTGGTGCGGCCCTTCCTCGGACCCTGTGCATAGCTGGACGCTTTAGTGCATCGGGCTATCTTTTGCCATAATTATATACACCCACAATTATTATAAATTTTTTTTTAAAAGAACCAAAATCATCTTTTCCACCAAATCCATCTTCTTTAACATCCATCATTGAATTTTTTATTTTCTTTATTAGCTTTTCTAGTTGAGGCATTTATAGTCACAGCGTCGACGGAATCTCTTTTTCTTGAGTTTTATTGGCATGTCTGAGCCTTAATTTTAAAAAAAAATAGAAAATTAATTAACGAAAGAAAACATGGGTATTGTTGGGAGTTGAATTTACAGAGGTTAGATGCTTGAAAATGAATCTTGCAGATCAAAGTGTATTTTAATAATATTCTTTAAGAGTTAATTATCATATTATACAATATGTTACTCTATGTGTTTGAATTTGTAACTCAATTTTATTAGTTTTTTTTTTTGTAGATATATTTTTAGACAAAATATTTTTTTCTTCACTTTTTAGATTACTAGTTTACAGGCACGCGCCTTGCGCGTGTACCTCACTTTAATGAGTTCAAACATTACATTAAATAAGATATTTGTTTAAATAATAAAGATGAATATAAATTAAATTTAATATCTTTTGAGTATGTAAAGATGGAAAATTTATTTATTAAACTTAATCTTTAACAAAAATATTTTTAAAAGTCGATCGACATTCATCTACCATCTGTAAATTGCAACAAAATAATATAATGATAAAGACATCAAAATAATACAATTAAATCTAATCTTTACACACAAAAATTTTCTCAAAATCATACGACACTCATCTACTACCTGTAAACAATAACAAAATAATACGACAATAGAGATACCAAGATAATACAACTAAACCTAACTTTCACATAAAAAAAATTCTCAAAGCCCACCAACATTTATCTATCACCTGTAAACTACAACAAAATAATACGGTAAAAGTGATATCAAAACAATACAATTAAACTTAAATTTTACACACAAAATTTTTTCAAAGCCAATCGAGATTCATCTACGAACGGTAAACTACTACAAAATAACAAACTAATAGAGATATTATGATAATACAATTAAACCTAATCTTTACCTAAAAAAAAAATTTGAAAACCGACTCACATTCATCTAGCATTTGTAAATTAAAATAAAACAATAAGATAATAAAGATATCAAAATAATACAATTTAACCTAACCTTCACACAAGAAATTCTTCAAAGTCAACCGACATTCATCTACGACCTGTAAACTATAATATATATATATATATATATAATAATGATCATAAAGCTTTGATTTTGATCAAACTAATTCTTGTCTAAGCGAAAATTTTGACCCTAAAGAATGATTTTTCAATGAAAACAAAGAAGATATATATATACACACTTTAACTCCAACTTCAACTTCAACTTAAACCTCAACTCCATTTTTTTTTTTTTTTTTGCTTTTATAGCCAAACACCTATCAAAACACATTCTAAACTATAATAAAGTAAGAAAAAATCAGCAATCAAAAAGTGGTTATCGCACCACCCTATCATTTAGACCACTTCTACTTTGATACATATATGACGATGGGTTTGCAAGTTCTCATGGCATACTTATGTGAATATATAGGTTTATGAAAATAATTCTCTAGCAGATACATTATTTAAATCATATTTTGCTATTAAAGTATGAACTTAATCTTTTAGAGATATATCTATATCTATTATATTAATGCATTATTATAAATAACATTACAGAAAACTTTTCGATTAGAGATAATCTATCAAGAATCTATGACAATTTATTATTTTAAACTACAAGAACATACTTATATCACAAAAGAAAACTTCTAAATTAGCAATCGTCTATCTATCAAATATATGATAATTTATTTTTATAAATATAAAAAACATACCAAAATTTTAAAAAATTTACCTTAAATTACAGGCACATTTGCGATTAAACCTAAACCAAAACCTAACCTCAATAAAGAATCTATTTATCAAAGAAAACTCTAAAACTATAATGAATCCGAAAACACCAAAATACTCTAACTCAGACATACGATAAACATTTTTTGCCATCAAAAAAATTGTGAAAGTTTGTCCTTAGAGAAAAAAGACTTTAAAAAAGAGAATTTTACATGTTAAAGGTATGATAAGAAGTTCTAAATTTTAGGTAAATAATTAAATATTTGTTGGTGACTGTAATTTATTAAAAAGTGAAAAAAAGATTTTGTCTATTGTAGAATGTTTAATGAAAGACAAAAAGTTCAAATCATTTTTCTAAGGTATATATAAAGGCAAACTTAATATAATTAGTATCACAATATTCTTCACATATAAATATATAATATAATAAAATATAAAATAATGCCAGCTACAAAATTATTTCAACTAATATTAATTAGAGATGCTTTTATACATACTGCGTTAATATTAATTTGGTCTGTTCAACTTGTAACTCATTATTCTGTAAAAAGAATCATTACAAATAAACATTCTAAAAATATATATGGTCTTTAATTTTTATTTTAAGATTTAGAATACATATTTCAAATTTGATTAAAAAACTAATATTTCAAATTTGATTAAAAACTATCTGCACCTTTGATTTTTTACTTAGACTTGGGTAAAATTTTAATTTAAATAGACGTAAAAAAAAGATAGAGAGGTAATATAAACCTTTAAATTTTTCAACTGCTTTATTATTACTGCAACATGCTTCTTTGATTTTTTCGGCCGCTTTATTATTCGAGTGCAACATGCTTGTTTGTCCAATTTTTTCGATCAGAGTGTTTCAACTGAAAAAAAATAACACATACATAAAAATGTTAGATCTTCAAATACACCAGAAAAGATAATGCATACATAGAAAGTTAGATCTTCAAACATTAAAAAAAAAAATACACACTACAAAGTAAAATAATCAATATTAAATAAAAAATAAAACAAAACAAAAAATGTGATTAGAAGAACAATGCGTAGCTAAACAAATTGCATGTTATTAACCCCATATATTAGCAAAAAGAGCCGTGCCATTGTCCTAATTTATTACTAATAGAATTCCTATAAATTTTCATATACGAACTAAAAGTTGAATTTCATATGACTTTTCATATATCAACTAAAAACCCTACTTATTTTTTAAATATATTTAGTATCCTCAATATTTAATATTATAAATATAATAATATAATAATTATTATAAAAAATAAGTGAAAAGACGATTTTGTCTAAAGTAAAGTCTTTTAATGAAGGGCAAAAAGTTTGAATCACTTTTCTAAAGATCTTCACACTTTTAATATATTATAGATATTGTTCGAAGTCATGATCTGAAAAAAAAATATTCAATTAAATTATTCTCTAAGAGATAGAGGGGGCTTGGGAGTATCATTAAAGAAATTTGAGCTTGAAAAATGATAGAAGATAGTGGGATGAAAAAATGGAGAAGAAGATGATAAAATTAAATAAAAAATAGATTAAAATAACATTGTCACGCGTTTAAAAGTGAGTGTTCTACACTCACTTTTATCATGTTAGAGAAAGGTATCAAAGTGACACAATTTACGATTGTTTTAAATATTTAAAATAAATAACGTTCACTTTAAATACACAAATGAAAAATGATGCGAAATTGAAAGGCTTTGTGAATGTATTGCACCAAGTAAAAAGTACCTCTTTTAAAAAGTATAGCGACAGCTTGTGTCTTTTAGAGGGTCCATGAGCCCAAATTTCTGTTACCTTATATAATCTTGCTCTATTACTCGATTATTTCTTATTTTTCAAAAAAAATATATTTTCATAACTTCAATATTTCAACTAGTTCTCGTCCAATTAATTGTCTTGAAAATCATAAATAAACTTAAAAGTGAAATGAAGGTTCCATTATTTGTTCACTGTCTTAAGTAGTATATAAATTAATCATTTTCTCTAATATTTTCTTCTAGGACAGATGTAAAAGAGCTGTTTGTTTCTATTACTTCGTCGGTTATAATTTACTTATCTTACTTTTCTTTTTGTTAATTCTTAATTTTAATTTATCATTTACTTTGCAAGAAAGAGAAGGTATCTATGCAGGTAGAAGAAGACAGAGGTCAAGTTATGAGCACAAGGAGATAAGGTATAGTAAATTACTTTTTTGCCTTTTGCTTGTTATTAGATTGAAAACCGCAGTCGATTCCTTCTGTGTAGTTGGTCTTGCATGTTTATAATTACAAAAATAATAAATATTTTAATATATTTTGTATAAATTTTAATTTCATATCATAATATTAAAACAAAATTATTTCTTTTTATAATTTTATATCAAATTAAATCAGATAAATAAATTAAGAAGTGATGAGATCGACTTGCATGATTGCTACAATTATTATGTTCGAAAGAATCCATGCACGTAGAGATTTTCTTCCCACAAGAAGCTAGTAATTTTTTATTCCACTAGATGGGCCACCGCTCTATTTAATTATTAGCAAAGATATATATATATATCTCTGAACTATAATAAAAGATATATATATGCTCCTCGTTATACTTTGAGTGCATTTATATCTTTTCCATTAATGTTTAGGTATGTATATACCCTTGAGCCTAACGGTTGACTAACCTATTTTTTATAATTTTATTAAACCCAAATATGAGATTACCCAAATTAAACCCACATCCGATCCATACCCAACCCGTTACTATGAAATCTTCTGGACAGCCCACTAAAAACAATAGCGTATTTCTCTCTCTCTCACTTCTCTCTCAAAAAAAAAAAAGAAACTAACAACATATCTGCAAATAACAGAGTTTATGCTGGAAGCCAAAATAAGAGATTTACTTCAAGAGAAAACAGAAAACAACCTTGTTCTTCTTACAAGGAACTTTTAAGCCAAAATAAGAGAGTTACATCAAGAGAAAACAGAAAACAATCTTTGTTCTTCTTACTAGGAACTTTTAAACATCCAGGATTGTTCCAGGATCAGCTATGTATTCTGATTTACACCAAAAACTAAAGTAAAGAACGCAATTCATCTTAATCTTCTGTACAGTGCTCCATAATTTCTCTCCTTCCAAATAGTCCTCTAAATAGTCGCTAGGACAATTTTCCATCTGTATTTGTCAGTGGTAAAGTTTATCCATGTATTCCGGCATAATATAATTTCAAAATTTCTTACTGCTATAACCCATCTAGTACCTCTGTAGAACCAGATGACTTAGTTAACCAACATAAAGTGGTCTGTGCGATTAGTATCCTTCTTGTTGGGAGCACCTCTGTTCCACTTCAGTGACCGCAATAGAGCACCTCCGCAATAGTTTTCAACTATACATCATCTGGCACCTACTAGGTGAAATTAGAAAGGAAAGTAAAATATTTAGGCGATGGAGCACAAACCGCAGAATCAACAACAATAAATCCCTAAAATGGAACCCAAAAACTGGTTCTTTAAAGGCTACGATGTTCCGATGGACCCAAAAATCGCATCCACTCTATTAAAAATTTTTAAATAAGAAAATAAATTTTATGGACAAGAAAAAGAGTAGACGAAAGGGAGAAACAACATCCATGAATATTGAATCAGAGATTCGAAGATACTTCTTAGATTTTTATTTTAGATAAGTGAGAGAGTGACAAAATGAAAGGAATCAGAGATTCGAAGATACTTCTTAGATTTTTATTTTAGATAAGTGAGAGAGTGACAAAATGGAAGAGTGGGAAATACGCGATTATTTTTAGTGGGTTTATCAGAAGATTTCATAGTAAAGGGTCGGGTATGGATCGGATGTGGGTTGGGTGTGGGTCTAATTTGGGTAATCTCATATTTGGGTTTAATAAAATTATAAAAAATAGGTTAGCTAACCGTTAGGCTCAAAGGTATATACATACCTAAATATTAATGAAAAGGATATAAATATATCCAAAGTATAACACATGACATATATCTACCTTTTATTATAGTTATTTACCTTTGCCGTTTAATTATTGTTGTCACTCCTCTTCCCCCAGCCAGAAGAATATAGGGAAGTTTTCGGATTTTGTGTGGTCAATTCCCCTAGACATTTGCGTTGGAATTAACAAAATGCGTGGAGTTAATCGCATAAAAAAAAATTAAAATGGTGGTTGTGCTGTGTTAAGATACTTTTTTGACGGTCATTGGAATAACAAAAGACGGGCGGCGCAACCCCTGAGAAAATAGGACACCGCCTTAAGCCTTCAAATTTGAGGGGTCTTATTTTTTTTTAATAATAATAAATTATTAATTTTTTAAAAAATATTAAATATTATTTGTAAAAAAAATATCTTTTATTATAAAGAAAAAAATTATTAGAAGAAGTTTGATATATTCAGACTGTTAAAGATTAAATGTATTGATTATATGATTAATTTAAAAAGAATTATTAGAAAAAATTAATTATATAATTTTTAACATAGATTTATAAAAAGAGCCCTTAAAAACTGAGACCTCCATTCGATTTTTGCCTTAAATCACATATATATGCTTGAGTCACCCTGATAAAAGATTGTTAAAAATGTCAATAGCAAGGGAAGTTTGGAATTTTCTTTGGTGTTGGTTTTATTAGTAAGCTATATTTATTTCCGAATTTGATTGAAATTTGCATCTGAAAGTTCCATGCAGGCTGAGACCAAGGTACCAACTCCCGATCCAACCAATCGTAGAAAGTAGCACAAGAAATGTATTATTGGAGAGATCTTTTGGTAGATCAAAAACGTTAAGTAAGATTGAAAAATTCAACTAAGAAGAGGAAGCTATCAGAAAATTCAACTAAGAAGAGGAAGCTATCAGAAAATTCAACTAAGAAGAGAAAGCTATGAAAAGAGAAGTGGGAACTTTTATATGGAGAACACTATTTGAATTGATTTTTTTTTTTTTGGTTGATTCAAATGTACAATGTGACTCCTATTTATACTTACCTATAGATGATTATAGATACTATTCTAGATACTTTTACAAGAACAATCTAGTGATCTTTATCTTCTAGCTATCTAAGAATAATCTAGATGTTTTTCTAACATAATTATCCTAAATACTATGTTAGAGTATTTTAGAAACTTTACTAGAAAACTATGGTATTAATTCACTAGACTATTCTAGAAATTTACTAGAAAACTTAGATATTCATTCTTTCAAAAATTTCTCTTTAAATATTTTTCACACTCCCTCTTAAAGTGATTTTTTGAAAGCTATTCCAAACTTGTTGCAGATGAACTCAGGCGAAGCTTTGAACCATGCCTTGGTGAAACTCTTAGCAGTTTTTTCTTAATACCTCTTTCTTCTTCCAATGATGAAGATTTTTCAGTATTTATTTGTCCTACAAAGAAGCAAGGATACGTATTGATGAAATTATCATCTCTGTAGAGAGATAGCTTGATAGTAGTCCTCTTTACCCTTTGAGAATCATATGAATCATCACCTTGTCGAGTTTTATGATGTTGAGTTCCCAAGCTCCCCCTTTTCCTGAACTCCTCACAGCTTCATTATCTTGAGACACACATGTGATGGAAAAGTTTGGTGCATTAACATTCAACATTTTACAATTTAGTCTTTTTGAAGCAACTCCATAACACCAGGATATTTCATCTGGATCAGCCTCCTCATTTGATTTGACGACGATCTGATCATCAATTTTTTGTGAAGCCTCGGCACCATAATAGGATCCGCCACTAAATTTTTTATCTAGTTTTTTAATCATTTGAGTCTCTCTTCATCTGAAATTGAGATTTCTCTTTTAACTTCATCATTCATTTGATCTTTAGCTTCTTTATTGACTTCCAAAATTTGCTCTGAGCTAGTTTTTTACCTTGATACGATAGATGATTGATCAGAGACTACAACTTCTACCGCATCTCCCTTAGTGCTTTCTCTGTTGCAGTCATCAATGGCATACAGAGTTTCGAATACTGTCTTCTCAGAATCTACTTCAATATCCTCCATGTCTAGACTTTTATTATCATTTTTAGAATCTACTTTTTTTATTTCCTTGATAACAGCTACCGTATCACAAGTTTAAATGTCTTCAAAATTTTCTTGCTTCTTGTTAATGTCTTTGTTTTCCACATGATGGATTGTATTATATCCGACCCACTCTCTTTCAAAACTTATGAAAGTCAAGGCATTTATTTCTAGACTCTCAGCTTCTAAGAATCTTTTCCAGTCTTCTTCTTCTTTAACAACTTTTTAAGTATGAGCTATGTTACTCTCCGAGGCTCGACAATATCTTCTTATATGTCCTACTTTGCTACACCGATAGAATTTGAGAGGCTTCTTACTATAATTTTAAAAGACTCTTTCTTCTTTCCAAGCGAACTTAAACCATTGAGAATCGAGAGTGAGGCATATCTTTTATTTTTTCTTCAACGTTCCTCTTGTCAACTACAAAGGCATTTTCTTTTCTTTCTTTGACAAATTCACCAACCTATTGTTTGGCTAGTAACTCTTGTGACGACAATAATTTTTCAAATTCCTCCAAGGATAATTGTTTAGTCCGTTCTTGAATTGATGTCACAAAGGGAATATATTATGGTTTCAAATCAAAAATGATAATTTTTCTCATTTGTGCTTCAGAGATAACCTCGTCCGTATTCAATACAGAAATTTCAGCGCATAAGTTCTTAATTTTTAAGAAGTACTCGGCAATAAAAGGATTATCTTGAGTGGTGTTCGTCAATTCATTCTCCAATATTTACATCCGAGCTTCATTTCTCTTATTGAACAACTAATCGAGGGTCCTCCATATTTCATATACTAATTTACATCTTATGATGTGGTCAAATAAATCGAAGGAGATGGACCTCTTCAAAATGAACCCCGCTTTTGCATTAATCTGCTTCCACTTTTTGTATGGACTACTATTCTCCAGTTCGTCGTCTAGAGGACTTGTGTTACCCTCGTTAACAACATCCCACAAGTCCTCGCTTACATGGTATGATTCCACACAAGTCTTTCATATCTTGTAATTGAAACTACTTCATTCCTAATCCATTGACGCCACCGCTTAAATCCATTCAGACAAATCAATTGAATCGATCATAAATCCAATCTTGAAATAAATACAAGCCAATCTATGACTTTGACTCCGATACCATGTAGAGAATAGCAGAAGAAAAGTGTAATTGGGGAGACCTTTTGCTAGCCAAAGATCGTTAACTAAGATCGAAAGATTCAATAAAGAAGAGGAAGCTATAAAAAGAGAAGTAAGAACTTTTATATGGAGAACACTACTTTGTATTTTTTGTTGGTTCCAAATGTACATTATGACTCCTATTTATACTTGCCTATAGATAATTCTAGATACTTCTACAAGAACAATCTAGTGATCTTTATTTTCTAGCTATCTAAGAATAATCTAGATATTTTTCTAACGTAATTATCTTAAATACTATGCTAGAGTATTCTAGCAACTTTACTAGAAAACTATTATATTAATTCCCTAGATTATTCTACAAATTTACTAGAAAACTTAGATATTCATTCTTTTCAAAAATTTTACTTTAGATATTTTTCACACCAGTAACTTTGTTATAATGTTTATGTTTGTCTTAAGAAATTAACCCTCCCAGTTATTTTTATTTATTTATTTTTCTATTGAAATGGAAATTAAAAAGCAATAAATGATATAAGTAATTTTGTCATATTACTTTTTGAATATAATAAATTTAATCTTAAAAAATGTATGAGATAATAAATCATATTTAATACTAAAGGTAAAATAGATAGAAATAGATAAATTATCCATTGATTTTGCAAACTGGACAAGTATCCTTGGACATCTCAAAATAGAAAAGTGAATAAGTAAAGATGAACGGAGGGAGTAATAACCTAAAGAAGAAATTAATAAAATGTCAAATTGACTAATACTATGATCCTATTAAACTCACATTAAATATTATCATTACCTATTGAAGTTAATTACACTACTATTAAATTACTAAGGATAAAGTTGGATAAATATGTTCAATTATTTCTTGATTCTTTAAATATGTCAACTATTTTGAAACAAATTTTTTTAATAAATATGCAAGTAATATAAGACGGAGGGAATAACTTAATTCAAAGAACTAGAATATTCAACCCATAAACTTTAAATTCTTACTCTGCCTCTAAGTAAAATACTTCCTAAGAAAAATGATTTTTATTCACGGTTAAAATTCGAAACTTGTAGAACAGAATACTTATTCATATCGATCACAACTCTGGGTGATCTGATCATATCCTTCAATTGTGATTGAAGGTAAGCCTCGATTTAGTTTTCTGCTACGATTGAGTCCGCAATTGAGTTCCAACAATATATTCTTTAACTCTCTTTAATTTCGAGTGCATAAATACTCCTTTGGACTGAAGAAGGGTCCAACAAGATGAAGTAGGTTTGCAAGATAAATTTGATTAATACTTGGGGCACTCTTTGGTTCAAACACCAAATGCTACATCAACCAATTACTATGTTTTAGTCTGTAAAGCTAAGTAGCCCAAATGCAATTTCTAACAACCCGTCAAGATTTTTGCAAGAAACAACTTTTTATACGGACACATACACATCGATACTTGATTTTGATGTTTTTATTTAACTTGCGTTTGTCTTAAAATTATTTGTATGTGTACGTATTTTGATTTTTGGGACAACTTCATGTGTGAATTCTGTTGGGTTCGAAATCGAGAGGGCGTCATGCGGAAGTTATTAGTTGCAAACCACCATGGTGATAATTTAGACGATAAAGAAAACAATATTAAAAAGCATAAAATTATTATATGTTTTGGTCAAACGACCTACATATTAAAAACTAATATTGAAAAAAAATAAAATCATCCAAAACCTTTCCTCTAAGAATGAACTTAGCCAAATATGAAAAAGTTCTATATTCTCCTTTCAAGAAAAGTAAAAATAATTATGGTTACTTTTATTTTTTCCCCAAGAAAAAGTGAAACTTAATTTTGATAAGAAAACTGGGGCAAAAATCCTAA
>NC_061120.1:174013487-174046702 GCF_002878395.1 Capsicum annuum | reverse complement strand
AGTTTTAAAATTATATTTTTATTTTACTGATTATTTTTAACATATCAAAAAAAAATTAAAAATTCATTTAATTCTCAACATGAATTACTTATTATCCAAATTAATTTCAAGATATAAGTCACAGATTAAACCCTAATACGGCGCATGCAAAATTTTTTACGTAGATTCAATTTTCGATTAATATAGCTACTACGTCCGGTGGGAATAGCCCACCGGAGGATTCATCTAAACAGGTTATAGAGAATGTACAAGCTCCAAAGTATGTCGAATTACTTAAATCTAAATCAGTAGTGCATGAAAACGTATGAGTGCCTTCAAAACCAGTAGTAATGTTGCATGGTGAACTATCGATTACGTAGAAGTCTTTAGAAGTGAAGAGCTTGATTATTCAAGAGAATCTACAACACGCAATTGTTGGTAAGTTCTCTTATGGCAGGCTAGATATTAAGGATCTTCGAAAACTAATTTCAAAACAATGTGGAATTAAGGGAGATTGTACAATAGGAGTTCTAGATTCAAGAAACATTTTGATTCGTTTGAATCAACTAGAAGACTATGTACAATTGTTGTCCACTTCAGCATATTATATAAAGTCCAGAGATAGGTATTGAAAAATGAGGACCCTTAAATGGGATCCATGGTTTGAACCTGATATTGAAACCACTGTGGGTGTGGCATGGATCTCATTACCAGATCTTTCACCTAGTTTTTTTGCTAAAGAAGCTATATTCTCGATTGCATCTGCTGTTGGAAAGCCTTTGGTGGTGGATATGGCCACAAAGAATCATACAAGGCCTAGTTGTGCAAGAGTGAAGATAGAGGTGGATCTAGTTGCTAAGCTGCCTCACAGAATTAAAATAAATGAGAAAGATGATGTCACTAGGAATATTAAATCCAAATAGATTCAAATCCAATATGATCACAAACCGAAATATTGTAAGGAGTGTTTCTTACAAGGTCATGATGAGAATACATGTTGGACTATTAATCCTGAGTTATTTGAGCAGAAGCAAGAGCAAAAAGAAATACAGGATAATAATAAAGCAAATGCACAGGAGAAACACAAGTCTGATGGCAATGCAGAGGAGGAGAAGAAACCATAGAGGCAAAGAAAAAGCAAGTATAGAAAAGGACCAATATGGTCATATTGTGGGAGAAATAAATAGCAAGGAGAGGGATAAAGAAACATCAAATCTATTTGATGTGTTGGATCATCTAGATAGAGTGGAGGAAACACCAGTATCTAGCAATGCAAAAGAGCAGAAAAGTATTAAACGGAAGTTTTGGGAAGATAGATATAGCAGAAGCAGAAGCACAGATCAATGGTAACAAAGGGACAGAAGAAAAGAATCACAGTGCAGACAATACAGAGATTCAAAAATACAAGGGAACAGAGGAAAAGAATCATAGTGTAGACAATACTGAGATTCAAATCTCAGAAGTCAAGACTACAGATGCAAAGATAATTTCAAAGGAGGAGGGGAATCAGAATGAGTCAAGAGAGATAATGGAGATACAGAACAAGCCAAATCAAGAACCAACACTTGAGAATGGTATGCCTCTTGCTATGGAGGTGAGTAACATGATGGAAGTTCTTAATAGTAAGAAGGAGGATCTAGATAAGAAAGATATGATAGATAATATAAGGGAGGTAGCAGTGAAAAGAGATTTATCTCCTAATCAGACCAAGTCATTGAAGAAAAAACATGGTAAAAGGAACAAAAAAAAGTAAAGATATTGATAACGCTTAACTTACATGTTAATTAAGTGTAAGGCAGTCGTTGTCAATATATTTACCCAACAAGAATCGGGGTCAAATCCACGAGGAAAAATGTGAGTGGTGATTGAGTTAATTCGAAATAGGAGTGCTTGCCCAATTCAAGCCGACGGAGCAAAATGGTTTGGGGAGTTTTCAATCGTTTCGGATATGAAAGAAATTCTTGGGCTTCTAAGGGACTAATTCGAGACTAAGAACAATTAGAGTGTAATCAATTAAAATGGATCTTGGGATTATTCTTTCCTAGGGACAAGATGTGTATGGAAATATGACAATTTGATGCAAATTCTAATTATTGATGATATGGTAGGATAGGTCTAACGTCTTTGAGGCTAGTCTTTCGACAAAACCACAAAGATTTCACTCGTTGGCTCTTTCGAGCACCTAACAAATGTATCAATCAAAATTACCCAATACGTCAATTTGGAATCCCTATTTCTAGGATGAAACCCATGGCATAGTTAACGTCACAACCATCCTTACGCCTAAAATAGTAGTAGATTCGCAAACTACACGGATAATTGTCTACGATTGCTTTGGTCTTTACATCCCTCTTTCGAGGATGATATAAACTCCTAAAGTTTACCTAAAACCCTTCTTTCGAAGATGGCCTTGAGCTTTCTAGAGTTTAGAGCTTTCATCCATCAAACCCACATGGGTATTTAGGGCTTTCACCCATCAAATCCCAATCACATTACTCAAGCAATAATAGAACCCATCATCAACAAACTAGCATATGCACAAATTAATCACTACCCACATACAATTGCATCTTAATCAAACATAATCCTAAGAGGTAGATTTAGCAACTCATAATGATAATAAACACAAATAAATCAATATTTCCATCAAAGTTATCCATAAGAAAATAAAGAAAGTGCAAACCACACTTTAGAATCTAATGAATCTTCAATGGGTGAAGCCAAATCTACACTTAGAAGTCACTCTAATGTCTTCTTAGCTCAAAATTTAGTACAAGTCTTGCTCTAATTACCAAGAAGTTACAAAAACCCTAGACTAAATAAGGGAGGTAGAGTTGTAGAATGATGAGTGAAAATAAGCTACAAGACCCCTTAAATAAACCCCACTTGCATATTTAACAAAATTACAAAATTGCCACCTTGCTCTTGATCTGGTTGAGCGGATTCAAAGCGAATGGAGAGTGGATGAAAAGCAGCTCCTAAGCAGATACAAAATGGATCTAAAGCAGACGCAAAGCACATTGCTCTTTTCCTTCATATTTGGCCTCTTGTTGACTTGAACGACTTGTTCATCTTCACTTTTTAACTTTTACCTATGCAAATGAGCATTAAGTAAGAGATTACCATCAAATCAATGGAAAAGTATGATCATTTAGGACTAAAAGGTGCTAGCAAGTCGTCAAATTGACGACTTATCAACCCCCCAAACTTAAACTATTTCTTTTCCTCAAGCAACCAAGAATAGTTCAATGGGATAGGGTATTCAACTCAAATCCACCCAAAAGAAAACTATACTAATGGAACAAGCTAATATAGCTCTACAAAGACTTTTCAAACACGTCATGGCAACAAGTAAACCAAAAATTTTCAATAAGCTCATATTTAAAACACAAAGATGTAATTTTGTATCAAATGAACCTTCCAAATCAACAAAGCATCTTAAGAGAAAACACAAGATTTTCAAAAATTGTCTCATTCTTCACAATGGAACTTACTTCACCCACTTATCCAAACCGAGAGTAAGACTTCACCCTCTACCCCAAAGTATCGATGTCACTTATAAGTAAGAGTTAGCTCCACACATACAATACATGAAATTTGCTAAAGGAGTTCAAATAATAAAAGAATTCACACTCACTCTCGCAAAGAAATGCAAGTACAATGAGTAGAACCATAGGCTTGCCCTTTGTGTTTTTCGTCACTAATGTAGACTTACCTAATTTGGAATCACCAAGGTCTTGCGGGTCAAGATGAAGACTTAAGATGTAGGAAAGAATATCTATGGATCAAGTGACTGAAATACCTACTTCAATGCAATTTCTCAACCCTTTCTACCCCAAAATTTTCAAACTATCCACCTTATTCTCCTTTAAATCATTTCTTATTTTCCCCAACCTTTTTGATTAACATTTATCGAATAATTAAAATCCACCATTTTCTTTATTTCTTTTTTTCTTTCTTTCTTTGACTTTTTCAATAAACATTCTAACTTTGAGCTCTTCTTAGCCCCCCATTTGTCTCATTTTCCTTCATATTCTATGAGCTAGGCTACGCAATTTTATCATCAAGTATGTCTCTTGCTGATTAAGCACATAAATTGACTACCATACATACACCCTTTTTTTGGCTCATCTTAGCACATCACATTAATCCCCCCAAACTTGGAGTATGAACCACCCTTACATTACTTTCCCAACTACACAAATCCTCCAAACTTAGGCTTTTGCCTGTATTTTATTCGATGCATCAAAGGAGGTTGAGTGCCAAAAAGAAGATTTTAAAAGGTCTTAGGTATTTTAGCAAGGTTATAATTACAAAAAGAAAGAAAATGGGCAAAAAGGCTCAAAGAGGTTAACTAAAGAACAATGTTAAGGTAGGAATTTGGCTATATGACTGGTCAATAAGGGCCTCGGGTTATCCTCCAAACCAAGCTTGTCTAGAATTTCCCTTTGAATACACTTGGGGTAGGTTCTATACCACACAAATGCACAAGAATTTTTCACAAATCTCACCACTTATGGCATCGTACTCATAGAGCAAAAAGTTAGTCTCCCAACTAATTTAAGCAATTTGAGCTTCATAAGTTACTCTGAGTCAACGACTCATCCTTGTAAAGAGAGAACCAAAAATTGAGTTTAATGGTCTCACTCAAAAGAAAACTCAAGATATCCTTGATCTTACAACTATATTTTTGATTTTTTCTCAAAAATATTTTATTCCTTGCCAATGACATTTTGAAAGTATTTTTGAATTTTTGCTTCTTTCTAGTTAACCAAAACGATGAGATACTTCTCCTAAGGATGTCACTTTGTCATCCCTCATGGGTAAATTATCACTCGGTTCGACAAAAAAATTAAACTAAAATAAAAATAAAAGATCAAAAGAAAGAGAAAATAACAATTTGCTACTTAGGAAAGAACTGAGTTTCAAAGAAAACCCTTGGAGTTTATTAGACACGTATATACGAAAGGCGACAAGAGTAGTGCGCACAATCGGATACCACATTTAAATTGAGCGCATGACACAAATTCAACAACAAAATGATAATATTTGACATTATTATCAAAATGCCCAACACGGGCCCATCCAAAGCAATGCCAATAATAATAATAATAAAAACATGTCCCACAAGGGCTAAAGTACACAAACATCAAAGTAATAAAATAGAATATGTATCCACAATCTCTCAAACCACATGCCATAAAATGAGATAGTAGGTACTGACCATCAAATGAATCATAACAATACCTTACCCCCTCACTAAAAACATTGCATTGTCCCCAATACAGAAATAAAAGAGAGTAAAGGAGGGTAAAGACTCCCTGTAGTGCACTAGGCTCTAGGGTCCATGTCGGTGAATGATCATACTGTCTCAACAGGAGCCTCGTCAGACTGGGCTCCACTCATCGAGTCTGCAATGAAGGGTGACTCATCATCCCTGGATAATTTCTCGTGGCAAGTTTTTCTTTGGAGACATAACTATGAGAAAGAAACAAAACAAAACCAAAACAAAAGACAAAAGACAAAAGGTAAAATATGTTTTTGAAATTTTATAAGTTAAGAAAGAAAATAAAGATAAGAAAAGAAAATAGGATGCAAGTTAACTCATCACTAGAGTCCATGGGTTTCATTTATTACTACACTTAATCATTTAGGCACGACATTGTCTTGCATTCTTCATATTTTTCAAAAATAGCTCATAGGACATCCATAACCTCCAATGGAAACAAGAATGACCAATACCCTTAAGAATGATGTCATCTAATCTATCATAGGGCAAGGCAAACATTCATGCTTCCCGGTAAGGCTTAGTGACCAATAAGAACCATGGATGCCCTATTTCCCAACAATATCCCTCAACCAATGACTACCAACTATTTCATTATTAGGTTCAATTGGACCCAAAACGATGCATAAAAAAAGACTACACCATGTCCTAAGGAAAGTCACATTGGCCATCACACGCATACAATACATTCCTCTCCTATTATCATTTCAACAAACACATAGTGGTCATGTCAACCAAGAACCTGGAGAAAGAGAATAAGAGCACAAGAGAGAAAGTTCATCACACCAAATCATCTCCAAACATATTCAAGGTGTTCATACTATCGTACTTGAGCCAGCTACCACACAAAATAAGCAAGAAAGGTTCAATGGACATTTTGTCAAACACATGGTACACTAGCTTCATTAAGAGAGTATCATGAATCAAATTAGTGAAACAAGACACCAATGACAACATAATTATTCCAACAAGTATTAATCATCCCAATAAGCTCACAAATATAATTCAAGTGACAAATTATCATAAACTATGAATCACTATGTCCATCTTTGAGAGAATTAAAAATTGAAGTCATGAATGAGCATACCTTTCTTGATTTAAGAAAGGAGAAAAATTGAAGCACACGTCAGGAATTATCTCACTTTTTTTAGTTAAATTATTGGTAAAGAAGGATAGAATGTGAAGTTTGAGAGAAAATAGTCGTTGCAAAAGAGTTGCAATGAAAAAAAATTAAAGTGTGGACTATTTTAGCGCTATTTTTAGTGTTTAAAGTAATTTTGGGCTGATCGGGTCAGGTCAGCCCAACAAGATATGACCCAATATTATACAACTTACAGCTTAAAGTTCAACTTATGTTTAACCTATGGTTGGATTGCTTAAGCAGTTCCAGTGCACATCAAGGCAGTGAGTACCAGCATAACCTGCGTCAAACATGCGCCTGGACTGCGTTTGGACTGCTGCAACAAGTCCATCGCATGTCCAGGCAGATTTCACCAATACAAACTAGTTCCTGCTGCATCCCACATACAGCTGACCTGCATCTGGAATGCTGCAGCATGTCCAGCGTAGGTCCAAGCAGTTTACCTGCAGCTTCTCAGCCTAAAATCAAGCCTTTCCTGCGTCCCTTTTGTGCTTGTCCTGCGACTAGAATGCTGCAGCAATTCCAACACAGGTCTAGGCAGTAAACACCACTGAATGTTTATTCCATATCGTTCCATCTTAGCCCACAAATTTTTTACCAAAATTATTGGTTCGGAGCTCATTTTTGAGCCTCTGAATCTACCTTATCGCACCCCAATTTTGTGATATTACCTGTATCAGTCAAAACTAAGCTAAAATTAATCTTAAAAATATTGAAAGTATCAACAATAAAACTTGGGTTTCCTCTCAAGAAGCGTCTTTGTTAACATCGCAGCACGACACCATTTAGACATCCTTTATCTCTCCATTTAGACGATTTGAATCATTGGCCCATCTTTTGATCATTACATCTTTTAGGTACATTGGTCAAATTAGAGAGCATGATAATGAATTTTCTATCACACCACTTTGAAGACTTGAACCATTTGCCCAATTTCATATCAAACTTTCTAATAGGCTCGTTGGGTATTGATGAGAGCATTAAAAATTCACTTGTTACACACCGAATTTTGCATTTATTGGCCTTCAAGTGAGGGGCTTCAGTTTGCTCATTTGAAATGTCAAACTTTAAAATATAGGGATTTTTCTTCTCATCTCCAAAATTCATTATTTTCTTGGGTAGTTCGACTTTCATCACATCCGCCAAACATAATATTGAAAAGTAGTTTGAGTGAGGTCTTTTCCCTAATTTCAGAGTTGCATCCTTCTCGATATCTTTACCCCAAATTGGGCTAGAGTCTTCATAAGAGATTTGTTTGGTTGCTTCGTTTGACTCTAGCACCATTTCCTCAATCTTGGCATCATCCCTCATGGTTGGTTCAGTTGGTTGGCAAATCACTGAGGGTTCTTTAATATCAAGCTCATTTATAAGAGTATGCATGGTTGTGTTGTTCGAATTATTGACCTCCATAACCATCTCTTCTATTATCTTTCTTTCCTCATTACACGCCCATATGTCTTAATGCATATCACGTATGTTATCTCCCATTGATTCCAAATGATCCAAGATTAGTTGAAGTATAGCTTCAATGTCACTCTTTTCGGTGCTTAGTTCTTCCTTTTATTGACCATAAGACCTATCAAAATCATAAGAAGAACTAGCAATTGGGTTAGCATAATGGGGTTAAGGGATATTTGGACAATCAATCCAATGTCCATCTTCACCACCACATAGAGAACAACCATACTCCCTATAAGATCGAGATAATGCACACATCTCTCTCGGAGGAGCATATATATAATTTTGCAAAAAGTAAGGTTCATTACAATATGGACATGGACCATCAAGACAGGATTTCCAACCACCAAAATCATAGAGTCCCAATATTCCATAGTAACAAGTAAACAAGAAATAAAAAAAATCTAACTAACAAAAGAAGCAAAAGAAAATCACAAACAAATATTTACAAGTTTGAATTAAAGCAAGTATCCTAAAATTCTAAACTAAATCAATACTCCAAATTTTTCCCCGACAATGGCGCCATTTTTTATAACACTCAACTTACATGTCAATTAAGTGCAAGGCGGTCGTTGTCAATATATTTACCCAACAATAGTCGGGGTCGAATCCACGAGGAACAATGTGAGTGGCGATTGAGTTAATTCAAAATAGGAGTTCTTACCCAATTCAAGCCGAAGGTGCAAAATAATTTGGGGAGTTTTCAATCATGCCGGATCTGAAAGTAATTCTTGGGCTTCTAAGGGACTAATTCGTGACTAAGAACAATTAGAGTGTAATCAATTAAAATGGATCTTGGGACTATGCTTTCCTAGTGACAAGATATGTATGGGAATATGAAAATTTGATGCAAATTTTAATTACTGATGATATGGTAGGATAGGTCTAACGTCTTTGAGGCTAGTCTTTCGACAAAACCACAAAGATTTCACTCGTTGGCTCTTTCAAGCACCTAACAAATGTGTCATCAAAACCACCCAATACCTCAATTGGGAATTCTTATTTCTAGGATGAAGCCCATGGCATAGTTAACGTCACAACCACCCTTACATTTAAGATAGTGGTAGATTCGCAAACTACACATATAATTGTCTGCGATTGCTTTGGTCTTCACATTCCTCTTTCGAGGATGATATGGATTCCTAAATTTCACCCAAAACCTTTTTTTCGAAGATGGCCTTGAGCTTTCTAGAGTTTAGAGCTTTCACCCATCAAATCAACATGGGTATTTGGGGCTTTTACCCATCAAATCCCAATCACATTACTCAAGCAATAATAGAACCCATCATTAACAAACTAACATATGCACAAATTAATCACTACCCACATACAATTGCATCTTAATCAAGCATAATCCCAAGAGGTAGGTTTAGCAACTCATAATGATAATAAACACAAATAAATCAATATTTCCATCAAAGTTATCCATAAGAAAATAAATATAGTACAAACCACATTTTAAAATCCAATGAATCTTCAATGGGTGAAGTCAAATCTACACTTAGAAGTCACTCTAATGTCTTCTTAGCTCAAAATTTAGTACAAGTCTTGCTCCAAGCACCAAGAAGTTACAAAAACCCTAGACTAAATAAGGAAGGTAAAGTTGTAGAATGATGAGTGAAAATGAGCTATAAGAATCCTTAAATAAGCTCCACTTGCATATTGACAAAATTACAAAATTGCCACCTTGCTCTTGATCTGCTTAAGCGAATCCAAAACAGATGGAGAGCAGATGGAGAGCAGATGGAAAGCAGCTCTTAAGCAAATGCAAAGCAGATGACTCTTTTCCTTCATATTTGGCCTCTTGTTGACTTGAATGACTTGTTCATCTTCCCTTTTTAACTTTTACATACACAAATGAGAATTAAGTAAGATATTACCATTAAATCAACAGAAAAGCATGATCATTTAGGCCTAAAAGGTGCCAAAAAATTATAAAATTGATGACTTATCAGATATTAGTGCTAGTAAAATGCATACAAGAAGCCAAACAGCTGATTCATCCTTAACATGAATGCCTTAATATGAAATATAAGGTCAATTAACACTCAGAAGGCTCTTACACGGTTGATAACATTGCACAAAAGATATTAGTTTGGTTTCACAGGTATTATGGAGCCATTTCAGGAGGGGCAAAATATTGAGGTATACAAGGAAAGGTTAGGAATGCAGCATACAGTAGTTAGCATGTCAGAAAAGATATGGGCATTCATAGATTCTATATTGGAATATAGCATAGTCAGTGACGAGGAGCAGAAACTCACACTCAAACTAGAAAACCAACTTACAGGAGTGGTTGTAGTGGTCACATTAATATAAGCCAAATGTAATCAAATGGAGAGAGTAGTGTTATGGGATTCTATAGTAAATTTGAGTAGTACTATAAATGATCCATGAATTATATGAGGGTATTTTAATGTCATAAGGCATGAAGAAGAGAAACTTAGAGGTTTACTTGTGACGTTTAAAGAAACAAAAGACTTTAATCACTGAATAGACAATTGTAACTTGAAGAAGATTGTTTTCAAGGGGAGTAAGTATACATGGTGAAATGGAAGAGTAGATGAAGATTGTATATTTGAAAGACTGGATAGGGTACTTGTTAATGACAAGCTACAAGAGTTATTCCCTGTATTGGAGGTAGAGAATTTACCAAGAAGTGGGTCTAATCATGCACCCATTTTTATTTACTGTAATACTAATCAGGA
This sequence comes from Capsicum annuum, assembly GCF_002878395.1. NCBI lineage: Eukaryota > Viridiplantae > Streptophyta > Magnoliopsida > Solanales > Solanaceae > Capsicum > Capsicum annuum. The sequence continues at coordinate 174,036,129 of NC_061120.1, read as the reverse complement.
GCATTTGATCAAACCTTTTAGTTTCTTTAATTTTTGGCTTCAAAAATAATCTTGTTTGGAGATCATCAGGCAAAACTAGAAAGTGGAATCTTATGATAACCCATTCTTTATTTTTCATCAGAAACTGAAGAGGACCAAGGATGCATTGACTAAGTGGAGTAAGCAAACATTTGAAACTATTTTTCAAGAGATATTTACTCTTGAGGAGGTAATTAAGATCAGGGAGAAATAATTTGAAAAGAATCCATCAGGAGAGAATAAGGCAGTATTGTTCAAGGGACAAGCTGATTTGAGAGTACAGCTGAAAAAAGAAAAAGAATTCTGGAAGCAGAAAGCTTATTTTCAATGGTTCAAGGATAAAGAAAAGAACACAAAGTTCTTTCATGCTATTGTCAAGGGAAGAAGGTTTAGACTAAAGATCACCAGAATCCAGAATGATGAAGGAGAATGGCTAAAAATTAAAGATGAAATTGATGAAACTGCTGTATTATTTTATCAGAATCAGTTTCAAAATCAAGAGGATGCTAATGAATTCTCAATGTTGGATACACTACCAACAGTAATAACTAAAGATCAAAATACTGATATAAAGAAGCTACCAACAATGGGGGAAGTAAAAGTAGCAGTGATGGGGCTGAATAGAAACTGTGTCGGAGGTCTATATGGTATGACTGGTGCTTTTTTTAGAATGCTTGGGACATAGTAGTTACTGATCATCATCAGATGGTTATTATCTTTTTCTGTGGTTATGACCTTTCAAGATTCATCACATACACAAACTCGGTGTTGCTACCTAAGAAGCTAGTTGTTAACAACTTCTCAAATGTAAGACCAATATCACTTAGTAATTTTGTGAATAAGATATTTTCCAGAATTATTCATGAAAGACTTAAGTGCATTTTAATAGATATAATATCTGAGGAACAAGATGGATTTGTACAAGAAAGAAGTATAGCTGAGAATATTTTGATAGTGCAGGAAATAGTTTCTAAAATCAGAAAGAGAGGGAAACCACCAAACATGGTCATGAAGTTGGATATGATAAAAGTCTATGATAGGGTACATTGGCTTTTTTTTACTAAAGTGTTTAGAAAAATTGGGTTTTGTGAAGAACTTATAGATATGATATTCAGGTTGTTGTCAAATAATTAGTACTCCTTACTGATAAATGAACAACCTAGGGATTTATTCAAATCACCTAGGGGTCTTAAACAAGGAGATCCTCTGTCACCTACTTTATTTATCATTGCAGTAGAGGTTCTTTCAAGAGGACTAAAGGAATTAATGACTATTAAGAGTTTTAAGTTATTTGGCATGCCTAGAGAAAGTCCCAAAATTAATCATCTTGCATTTGCAGATGATATGATTATCCTGTGTAAGGCAGAGTTGGGGACTTTACAATTGTTAACATCTACTTTGGAGAAGTATGAGCTGGTGTCTGGGCAGAGAATTAACAAGGAGAAGAGTGCTTTGTATTTCCATAAGAATGTGTCTAATGGAGCAGCTGTCATGGCAGAAGTGGTTACAAGAATATTAAGGAAGGAGTTTTATTTCAACTATATTGGATGTCCAGTGTTTTATAAGGGAAAAAAGAAGTAGTATTACCAACTAATCCTGAATAGGATTAGTAGCAAATTACAATCTTGGTAGGGGATGCTTTTATCATTTAGGGGGAGAGTTGTTTTAATTAAGCATGTGTTATAAAGTGTGCCTATTCATTGATTATCAGTCATGAATCCACCTAAGAATGTACTAAATGCTCTTCAAAGATGTTTTGCAAAAAAAATTTTGAAGCAGTTCTGAAGAAAGAAAAGGTAGACATTGGGTAGCTTGGTCTAAGATGTGTTTGCCAGAAGAAGAAGCGGGTCTTGATTTTAGGGTTTTAAAAGATGTATCAACTGCTTTATTTTGTAAGCTTTGGTGAAATTTTAGAACTAAGAAGGCCATATGAAGTGAGTACATGATGAATAAGTATTGTAAGAAACTACATCCTAAAGAAGTCATGTGGAAAACTGGAGGTGGTACCCAAGTTTGGAAGAAGATGCTACAAGTAAGGAATCTTATTGACCATATTATATTTTGTAAGATAAGAGGAGGAGATGCACATGTCTAGTATGATAATTGGAGTGGAATAGGAGATTTATATTCAATTCTGAGGTAAGCAGGGAATGTGATGATAGCCATTAGAAGGTGAAGGATTTGATAAAGGATGGACAGTGGAATGTTCAGCTACTAAAAGAATTATTTTCTGAGGACATGGTGACTCATATAATACAGAAGGTGACTATTCATCAGGAGTTAGCGCAGCAAGATAAGGCAGTATAGGCACTAGAGGCAAGGGGAATTTTAGTGTTAAATCAGCATGGCACTACATCAGGCAGAGAGAGAATCCTAATGAATTCTACAAGAAGCTTTGGATAAAAGGTTTAACTTTCAAAATAATTTTCTTTATGTGGATAATATGGAAATAAAAGATTGCAGTTGATGCTACTATTAGGAAATGGGGAGTGGAAGGACCTTCTATGTGTTGGTGTTGTCAGAATCCAACATAGGAGACAGTGGCTCGAGTGCTGCTGAGATCTGATTATGCTAACAGGATTTGGTCCTATTTCTCTTCTTTTGCAGGGATTAATATACAGGGATTGATTCTGAGGAATGCAATATATGCATGGTGGAATGCAGATCTAAAGCTAAAAGAAAAAGTGTACTATAGAGCAGTACCAGATATGATAATATGAGATTTTTGGAGGAGAAAGAATACATTAAAACATGGTAGGAAAGGAGTATTAGTATATAAGATAATAATGAATGTTACAAGATATTTGAGAATGTTACTTAAAGTGAAAGCCTACACTAGATTTCTCAGGAGATTGGCCAGGCATTATGCAGCAATTCAGTCAGTTGAAATCTAGAATTAAGGCTATAACTGTTCTTTAGAATCCTTCACAAGATGGATAGGTTAAATATAATACAGATGGTGTTTCACAGGGCAATCCAGGGAAAAGTGCTTGGGCATTTTGTCTAAGAGATAAAAATGGGGACTTAGTATATGCAGAAGGGGCAACTATTGAGGACACCACTAGTATGGAAGCAGAAGCATTAGATATTTTGAATACAGCCAAACATAGCAACACATCAAATCATAGCAGAGTAATCATTCAAATTGACTCACTAACTATGAAGCAGATGTTAAGCAAGGAGTGGAAATACCATGAAGGTAGAAGAAATAATAATGTAAACATGGAGATTACTTTCAAACAAGCAGGTGCAAATAGAGCATATATACAGAGAAGGTAATCAGCTAGCTGAATACAGAGCTAACATGGCAGTAGAGCAGAATTCAATCACATATACTTTCAAACAAGCAGGTGCAAATAGAGCATATATACAGAGAAGGTAATCAGCTAGCTGACTACAGAGCTAACATGGCAGTAGAGCAGAATTCAATCACATATACTGCATTTAGTCAACTACCTAGGATGGCTAAAAGGATCTTTAATAGTGATAAGTATCAGTCATCTTATCTGAGGCTAACAATTACATATAATTACAAAGACTAGACAAGCTAATGCAATTTCACTTATGTACAACTCCAACATGGGAAACAAAAAAAGTGGAAATGCTACTTAGCCAAAGTAACTAGGCAACAAAATGGACTCTCAGTAGATCAGGGGCTCGATGCTCAGATTGTCATCCTATACAGCTTGGGATCTTAATATTATTCAGTTACTAGTGGGTCCGAGCATCTTATTATCTTCCTCCCTTCCATAACTAGTTAACAAGAGAGATGTTATTTTGTAGTTCACTAAGCAGAAGTAACACAAAAGAAGAAAAAGCATACCAGGAATGCATTTTAGGCCTAAGCGGACTTGACCCTACAATTTTGGCACCAAAAAACTGTTCACTCACCTTAGTACTGGAGTTCTCTGCTAATACACAAAGAAAGATGAAGTTGAGCAAGCAGCAGATAAGTAATCTGAAGGAAACAACTTACTCTTGTAGCTGAAGAAGCATCCATCATAGTCACACCAAGGAACGAAATTGATTACCCAAAGAAGAAGAAGCTTGAACTGATGATTGATGAAGATAGCCATGGAAAGAGGAGAAGAGACGGAGAGAAATTTCGTGAGCTGATCTTAGCTCGTTTAGGAAACCCTACACTACATATGTGCTTTTTTTTTGGACCAGGTCTTGGTTTGGGCCTACCCGGTCTTGTTTTGTTTTTTATTTTTGGTTTTGTTTTTTGGATGGATTGGTCCATTTGTGTAATGTTAATTTGATTATTAATAAAATCTGAATTAAATTAAAAAAAATTTAAGATATAATGTAAATATCATTTTATAAGAATATTATGATAAAATAACTATGTTATTAATTATATTTTTAATAAGTATGCCAAGTTAAAATGATACAAGTAAAAACGAACAGAGAGAATACTCACTTTCTTTTTTAATTCATCTTAAAAGAAAATTCACGTTTTTCCTTTTTTGAAAATTTTTAATTTTAATTTTCGATATGACATATTTAAGATTATAAGATTAAATAATATTTATATAATTAACATATTTTTAATTTAAAATTATAAAATTTAATTTTTTTTAAAAAAATTGTACCAAATTAAAATAGATGAATTAATTAAGGAGTACTGTACTTATTTGATTATGTAATTTTGACATTTTATTTGGGAAAAGGACACAAATGGTCTCTTGATCGAAATTAATTTCACGAAAATGATCATGAAATTCAAATTCATTATCTAGCCATTTTATTTTTTTGGCTTGTTCTTTATAGTTTCTATACATATTCTATATAGTTTTTATACATATCTTATACATATAAATATTTTATACGAAAATTATATAGTTTCGACATAATTTATACAATAATTGTACAATTTTTTTACACATTTTATACAATAATTATATATTTTTTATACACTTTCAATATATTTTCTTATATATATTTGATACAATATACATATTTGATAGAGTTATACAATTTCTATACATATATCTTATATAGATACATATTTTACATAATAATTATATTATTTTTATATAATTATATTTAACTATTATTTTTAAATAATAAAAAAATAGAATATTTTTCAATTAAAAAATTTGTAGCAAAAATAAAAAATTGAAATATTTTTAGAAAAGAGTTGAAAGGTCCAAGTTGAAAACTATATCAATATTTTATATGGATTGTATCAATATGATATATAAACTATATCTGAACTATATATGTTAAAATGATCCAATTAAAAAATATTTATAATGTGAAAAAAAATAATTAATTGATTATTTTTTAGCAAGATATGAAATTTAGATTATTTATTTTAAAAATTGACATCTGATGTCTATTTAAAAATTAGAAAATTTGAGACGGGTAATTTGGGATGGAGGGAATAGTTAATAAGAGATATCAATTTCATTCAAAATCTCTCTTTAATCATTTTTTTTTTCTTCTTTTAAAATAGACACGCTTCTTTTTAATTTTCTTCAACAATTTTTCTTTTCTATAAAAGTATAATTTTTCAATCAAAATCTTTCATAAAATTTGTTGTTTTAGGCGAGGTTTTAGGCCACAACAATTTTAGTGTTTTATATGAAAATCAAGTTTTTGAATTTACAAATTTAGAAAATGTTTTATACGATATGAATTATGATAAGTTGCATTCAATCATGATACATCATGGAGGAAGATGGGATGCCACAGATATATTATCTTGTTTAGCAATTTGATATTTTACATTTAATTTTATATATATATATATATATATATATATATATATATTTGATTATTGATTAAGAAAAAATATTCAGCGAAAAGTTATTATTATTATTATTATTAATATTTATTTTTGATTATGTGAAGTTAATATGCTGAATTTTTGAAAATATAAGATAGAAAGTCACAATAAATAGTTCTTTTATCATAAATAGTGAATGATTTTTTATAATTGTCTTCTATCACTATATATGTTTGTATTTTTTTTTTCATTATTTTCTTACAGTCATTGTGGCATGTTTGCCTGCACCTTTACTGAATTTGTTAGACATGGTATATTTGAAATTATAAACATCGACTTCAATGCTTTCAACGATCGTTATAAATATGGTGCACTACTTTAAAATTATACTTGAAAAAAGCAAAATGATGACATAATTAGTGAAAGTAAGTTGACTGAAAATGTTACTACCAGACTTGGTGGTTTAAAGATTTCAAGAGAAGCTGTTTCGGATATTCAAAAACTATATGTTGATTGTGTCTAAAAATAAATATTTTTTAATTTTTTGTGGATCAAACTTATTTTGTCCTATCAACGATGTAGTTATTCTTTTATAGTTTTATTTTGATGTTAAATTTGATATGCTCTTTTTTAATATTAATTTGATATTAAAATTGATATCAAGTGTTGAAATTGTTCAATTATTATGTCTATACTCTGCTATATAAATAATATTACATAATATTTATTAATATCAAGTATTGTTTTGATATTAAATTTGATATCAAGTGAATGAAATTGTTGGATATATGATATGCTATATAAATAGTATAGCATTGTTTTTCTTGATATAAAGTATTATTTTGATATAAAAGTTGATATAAAGTAATTGAATTTGTTGAATTGCTGAATTTCAAGTATTATTGCAGTCGTTGTAACTGTTGTTCAACACAAACAATGATTATTCATTATGTTCTATCATATCCATTGGCATATCCTTTATTGTTATGTATAGAAGATATTTAACAAAGAAATCGACAACAGGCCTTTTTAATCTTGATACACCATGATTCTTGTATCATTGTGTATGATCATTGTTGGACATTTGTCACTTATCACTTTAATCTCAATTTAAATTGAATTAATTTCAATCTTGAGTTGTTTTGCTATTACATTTATCAGTTCTTTATACTTGATATTAGCATCATACATAATCCCATCTACAGAAAAATCTTTAAGACTATCTTTAAACATAATACATAATTGTTAAGTAATTAATACTGAATAATTGGTAGAGAGATGCAATTTGAAAATCACAACATACTTTAAAACTCAAAAACATACATTAAAAAAAACAAAATCTTTTTTAATGATAATTATTTTATTCACAAATCAATCAAGAATAAAATTATCATGATGAATTAATGTATGAAAACGATCAATTGAAGGAGTTGAATTGTAAAAAAACTTGTATGCCGTATTTAGTGTTGGTGTAGAGTGGGAAGTGAAAAGATGATTGATGACAATGACATCACAGAGGGCATGGTACTTGATAGTCAATTTTAATAACTTTCTGAAAATGCACTATCCGTGTTTATCAATATGAATTTTTGTATTTTATTTGCATCTATTATAAAATTGACTATCAAATACTATTATAATAATAATAATAATAATAATAATTATTATTATTATTATTATTATTATTAGAAATTTTTGACTCAAATACTAAAGCTATTCGAGAATTTTTTGTCGAAATAAGAAGAAGATCGTAATTTTTGTTGAAATTAAAAGAACAATTTTATTAACGAAGAAAAAGACGATAAGAGGGCGAGAATATTAAAAAGAAAAAAGAAAAAGAAAATGTAATGAATAAGAAAAATAGTATGTTTGATAATGAAGAAGAAAAAAAGGTATGGTTGATAATGAAGAAGAAAGAACTCAGTATGATTAAAGAGATATCTTTAACAAATTTTACTCCTTAATTTAAGAATAGATGTTTTAAATTAACTAATAAAATTTAAAAATATATATATATAAATAAAGATATTTATTGAAATCAGCAATTATACCTATCATAAGTATCAAAGGAGTTAAGGAGGAGAATAGTATTAAAGATTAAAAAGGAGAAAATTTGACTAATAATTATGCAAAAACAATTTTTTTATTATAATTTTTAAGAAGTTGATATAACTTGCAATTATTTCTTTTATTAAATAATTATGAAAAAATATTGATATGACTTGCAATAAATCTATAATCTATAATATATTAAAAGTGTGAAACCCCTTAAAAAGTGATTTGAACTTTTTGTCCTTCATTAAAAATCTTCGCTTTAGATAAAATTGTCATTTTACTATATATTTTAATACTTTATTAAATAATAATTTAAAATTATATATAAAATTTTTCCTTATTTAAATTGTATAACTAAAATTTAGGAGCTCGAAGTTAATTAGAATTTTACCTTTTATTAATTCTTTCCATAGTAAAACACATGAATTATATAGTATTAACTTCATAATACACGTATGTTTTACTTATTTTTTTTCACTTATTCTATCATTATATTTATAATATTTAAAAGAAAAGAGTCCTAAAATATATGATAAAAGAAAAAAATATATTTTTCAATAAATTAAAAAATTCTAAAATATATGAAAAGAAAGAAAAATATATGGTAAAAGTTATTTTTAGACATGCACGGAAGAGATATAAGAAATATTATAAATTTTTTACTTAGGATTTTGAAGATTTAATAACTTATTTAGTTGTTTTTTTAATTCTAATTTAAAGATTTATTTGGTCTTTCCGAACAAATTGATCCAATTCAAAATTGAATCCTTGATGTCCTCAATCAAAGTTCTTAAAGGATTCTCCCAAAAAAATCATTCATTCTTCAAATAAATTGAATAAAATATTTTAAGACTCCAAGTTATATTACACTTTTGCATACTCAGACTCTTTTTTATAATTTTAGTAAGATTCAAATTCTATAAAATATATTGTGTACATATGTTTTAATGAGTAATATTCCTTAAATTTTTTATCTTGCTCGAGTTAATTTTGATAAGAATACATATTAAGATAATACTCCTGCTCTTCTTCTCCCTTTGTGTTTCTCTCTTCTTTAATAATTTTTTTGATTTATGATTATGTTGTCGAAACTTAACTCTCAATTCACTTATTTTTACTTTTCACTATTGCTTTTTTTTGTAGGATAGATATATCTCATAATTATTTTTTCACATATGCTGCGATATTTTCTTTACAAAAGTGATTTAAACTTTTTACCCTTCATTAAAAGACTCTTCTTTAGATAAAACTGTTTTTTCACTATTTTTTTAAAAAATTATTATTTATTTATTTATTTATTTTTTATTATATTAACTAGACTTCCTAAAATATATGGTAGGAGAATTAATTAATATTTTTCTTTCTACTAAATATCTTAAAATATATGATAGAAAAATTAATTAATATTTTTCTTACTTGAAAAATCTATTATCGATATCTTGCGAATTTTAAGTCTTTACTATGGTGATAGGATTGGAGGATATCTGAAGGGCGTTGTAGGGTAGTGGCCCATTCCGTCTTATATTGTGAAAGGGACTTGCATATTTGAGAGAGCTAGATGCTTTAAGCAATTATTGCTTCAGTGCCATCAAAGAAACTAGCACCACTCTTGCTAAGATCAAACAAACTATTGTTGTTCCTTTGTTCGTAATTCCTCCTGTGGACCAACATTTAATGTTAACCCTCTATTTCTTCATTGTTTTTGTCAGTATAATAGAGTTTAACATATATATATATATATATATATATACATTTATCTTCTTTATTTTCATTCAAAATTATTCTTTAAGGTTAAAATTTTCGCCTAGATAAGAATTTGTTGGATCAAAATCGAATCTTTGTGATCACTATTATATTTTTTTTTATAGTTTACAGGTCGTAGATGAATGTCGGTTGGCTTTGAAAAATTTCTTATGTAAAGGTTAGGTTTAATTGTATTGCTTTGATATCTTTGTTATCTTATTATTTTATTTTAATTTACAGATGCTAGATGAATGTGGGTTGGCTTTGAAATTTTTTTTTAGGTACAATTTAGGTTTAATTGTATTATCGTAATATCTTTATTAATTTATTATTTTGTGGTGGTTTACAGTTGGTACATGAATCCCGATCAACTTTGAGATAAAATTTAAGTTTAATTGTATTGTTTTTATGTCACTTTTAGCGTATTATTTTGTTGCAGCTTACATGTGATAGATAAATATTGGTCGACTTTGACGAATATTTTTATGTAAAGGTTAGGTTTAGTAGTATTATTTTGATATCTATATTATTGTATTATAATGTCGATAGACTTTAAAAATATTTTTGGTAAAAATTAGGTTTAATAAATAAATTCTCTATCTTTACATACTCAAAAGATATTAAATTAATTATTATATTCATCTTTATTATTTAAACAAATATCCCATTTAATGTAATATTTGAACTTATTAAAATGAGATACACTTGCAAAGTGCGTCCACCTAAACTAGTAATCTAATAAGTACATACAACATAATTTTCAAGTCAAAAATCAATATTAATCCCAAACCGGTTCATACCCACAGACCACATGTCCAAATTCTACAAAAGAATTATTCGGCATAATATATAAATTTGCTATTTACTTTGACCTCACCTAAAATATATATATTCTCTGATAACTTAAATTTATATAAAATTCAATAAGAAAATATGCGTATTTTATGTGGCAGTTCACATAAAATGTCACATAGGATACGTATTTTAATTTATTTAATTTTATACAAATTTAAATATTTATTATGCATACTCAAAATTAAAAATTTAAAAGGTTAGCAGAAACCAAGTTAAATCCTACGACTATGTACTATGCCAATTTATATCCGATCATACAAAAGGTCATGCTAAACAATCTCAAGATTAGTCATGAAATATTGATTGGATTTAAGAGAATATATAGAGTACTATTTTAATTTATTTTAAAATAAGTGTCATTCTAGCAAAAAATAGTTATTTAAGTTTTAAGTGATTGATTGATTGATTGATTAACGAGCGTAAAATGAATTAAATAGACATTTATTTATTGATTACTGAACGAAAAATAAATTAAAGAGACTTTTGTTTTGAAATAGAAGATACAAAAATGCAAAGTCAATCTTTCACCCTCGTGATACTTAAATCTTGTATTTATTTCAAATTATTTGTTGCATAAGAAGCCAAAAAGTTAAGTCAAGCACCCTCTGTGTAACGATCTAAAATTTTGATGAAATATGTGAAATTAGTAATTTTGTGTAATTTGACTATTTTATCTCTCTTCGTAGTTGCACTATGATATTTCTGGGATATGGGAGTGATTTGTATGATTTTCAATGTATTTTGGTATCATTTATGCAATATTGTGGTTTTGATGGCTTTGAGAGCCTTATTTGGACTTATGTGGATATCTTTCGATCCGTACAACGCATGGACGGACGGATTGCGCCAGCAGCTCCGGAATATCGATTTTGGGCAAGATAGACCTTTGGTTCGGGTCCCGGTGCACTCGAGCTCATTTCGACCTATTGATCGAAAAGTTGAAAAAATAGAAATATAAGTGTGGGACCAACATTTGATCGAAACGACCTCAGATAGAAAATTTGACTTTGCCACAGATCCATAATATCGATTTTAGGGTGTTATCATGTTTGGTATGATTTTACGGCTTTTAAATCTCATTTCGACTCTCGATTTGAAAAATTATAATTTCGAGTTTCGGAGGTCAACTTTGTGAAAATGATGTTTTTTTGAAAATATAATATCGTCATCGCTCCGGAACGTCCAATTTAGTATGGTTACATAGTTCGTTTGTGTATATCGGATTCCGAACGAATTTCGGACACCCCGTCGAACTTCAAACTAACTTTTAAAAACAAAAAATCCGCAACTATATATAGCAGATTTTCCCCAATTTTTGATCCATTTTGCTCATTTTTCATCTTGCCTTTTGAGAGTTAAACCTAAAATAGTGTGGGAGCTTGGGAAGCTAGATTAACACCTTTTTCTTGGTTTTATTACGGATTAAAGGTAAGAATTCACCCATTTCTTAGTAATTTTTTGATTAATTTCTCAAAACCCCAAAAATCTTAGAGCATTACTTTAAACCCAAATTTCATTATTTTTCACTTGAATAATATTTTTATCTTATAATTACTAATTTTTCATCAATTTAACCTTCAATACAACTCTGATTCTTGATTTTAATCCGAATTTCAAAGATTTTACCCGGTAAAGCTCAAAAATGATTTTTCTTCGATTTGAATGTCATTTTTTACTCGATTTAACTTGGGTTTTCAGATGTAGGTTCCTAAAAGTATGGGGAACATATTTTTGAAGTGAAGTTCCAATTTTTCTCTTCTTTTTCGAAAATCCTTTTTGGGGGTCCGTTTTGATCCTGAACCAAAAGTAGTCAATATGGATGTCGTTGGTTTTGTTTTGACGCATAGATTTCATATTTGATGTTTTTTTAGTGGATTTTTGGATTGTTCGTGAAAAGTAAGTTCGCGGATTCAAGTGTAGCGGATCGATTTTGACTTTCGAGGTAGGTTATGGCTTAACTCTTTCAGACTGGGTTGGGAAGTAAATGATGGTACAAAATGCATGTTAAGGGTGAAAACTAATCATGAAAAATAGCAATCTATGTGTTTTGCCCATGTGGGGACTTATATGTGATGTAATTGTCGAAATTGAGATATTATGTGATATGTGTAACCGTATGGGGTCCTATATGATATTGATAGCCTTGAATACATATGAATAATTGTATTGTGTTGTTAAAATGCTAATGTGGTACCATTGGTGTATTGTGATTATATTCATACTTTATTAGCAAATGAGACATGTGAAAATTCATGGATGATACGAAAATAATGAGCGAATATTGACGTATGTGATTGTGGAAATATATCATTGTGATTGGTTGTGGAAATATATAATGTGATTGTTTGTGGAAATACTCATTGTGATTGGTTGTGAGCATTACATCTTCATATCATACTCATTCATGAAACATTGGTACCACCGTGGCAACATCTGAGAAACACTGAAAACACCTTTTTAAAAGATATTGTAACACCTTATAAAACCCTTTCCAAGTGATGTGCTGGAAAGGAGATATAATATATGTCGATTTTATACGGGTTGACGAACCCCCCATAGGTCCTGCATTCGGAGGCTTGACTCCGTAGGTGTATACAGGGATTGTGCGATGATCCCGGAGGTTGTGTGATGACCTCGTGCATCATCATTATCATATACATTGCATTTACTTTATTGTGTTATGTTGTGTTGTATTGTCATATTGACTTGTCATCTATGTATTAATCGTATCTTCTTTTACTTATATTTAATGATCTTGTATATGCATGTTCCCCTTATTCTTTTCATATGTGATATAATACGTACTTTTTTTCTATCTTGGTGTGATGTTACAATATATGTGAGATACATTAAAACTGTTAGTGCAAGCGGTGTGGGCTACCGTTGTGGGATATTTTCTGATTCCAGGTACGTGCCCTTAGTGTATATTTTGAATGCTTTATTTACCACTTTGCTTGGTCGGCCTACGATATCTACTAAGTACAAGTGGACTATACTCATGCCTACTGTGCCCTTTTGGTGCAGGTCCTAGCTCGAGTGCGCCTCAGCTTGCTTGACTTGGGCGATTATTGGAGCTTCCAAGGTAGCGGTTGGACATTCATGCGTCCAAAGTTTACCTCTATCTTTCTATAGTAGTTATGTCTTTATTAGTATTCGGAGATATATATTATTTCTTTGTGGTTATTTTTCTAATGTATTTGACTCCTAGATTGTATTAGTAGTTCTTACACTAGTGACACCTGGTTTTGGGCATGATTGGTATTTTGGATGAGTTCTTTCTGCATTGTTATGATTACTTATATGGTTCGACTTTGTTTTAAAAGCCTTACCTTGGGATATTTCTGTCTTTTTCTCATTTCGTATCAGTTTGGGTGATAGACTTACTTGTCAAGGTACACCGCGATAAGTGTCATTATGACCCTAGTTTTTGGGTTGTGACAAATTGGTATCAGAGCCAAGTTTCATTGGTTTCAATGATGTAAGAACTAGATGTCTAATAGAGTCTCGTAGATCGGTACGTAGACATCTGTATCTATCTTCGAGGGGCTTTAAGATGTCTTTTGGAAACCTCCCTTATTTTATTCTTTATCATGTGAATTCTTTCATATCTTCTGTTCTGAGTTGTGTTTCACTCTTTCTACGCGGATGGTGTGGCTTATACTAAATATCAGTTGAGAGATGTTGTGAGAAATTAGTGGATATCATTTGTCGGTTGTAGGTTTGTTGATGCTCCTGAGTTGTCATGGAATCAGTTTGTTAATGCCTTTCTGGAGAGATTTGTGCCTTTCAGTTTGAGAGATTGTATGTAGGACGAGTTTGATCATTTGGAGCAGGGCTCCATGATAGTTTTTGAGTATAAGGCATGCTTTCATGCCCTGTCCAGATATTTCTATGATAGCATTTCCACCGAGTTTGAGAAGATTCAAAAATTTGTGAAGGGTTTGGTTGTCTCCCTTCAGTTGGCTACGTCTCAGATGGTTGTGCTTAAAGCTACTCTTTAGAGTATTGTGGATCACGCTTTGATGACAGAGGGTATTATTTATGCATCTCAGGGAGGCGCTAAGAGGGTGCGTCATTTTGGTGAGTTTAGTAGTCAAACTTATCGAGGTAGAGATTTTAAAGGTTCCCGTGGATACTATAGTAGGCCAATGCAGATGATTTTATATAGTTCAGCTGGTGGATCTTTTAGTTTAGCCGTTCAGGGTGGCCGTTCGAGCACAGTTGTACTTTCTCTTGTTAAGACTGATCGTAGAGGTTGCTATGTGTGTGATAAGATTAACCATGTGGCCAAGGACTGTTCTCGTCGTGTGATTAGAGTTACTCCCATGTCATCTATGAGGGATAGGGGTTCTACCAAAGGTGCAAGAGGTAGAGTGGTAGAGCCCGTGTTGGTGGTCGTGGGGCTATAGCCAGTTGGTAGTCATGGATAGTGTTATGCCATACCAGACAGACACTACTAAAAAAAAGGGAAAACCGACCACCAGTGGTCAATTTTCCCCAATTTTCGACCATAAAATTGACCAAAGAGTGTGGTCGGTAAAGTAGTGGTAGTTTTTTAAAAACCGACCACAAGTGGTAGATTTTTTTAAACATATATATTTTAAATTATTATTTTATTAAAATTAAAAAAAATAATTTTAGGGAAAAAAATGACCACAAGTGGTCGTTTTTTTATTAAATTAAATAATTAATTTATTAAAAAACCGACCATAAGTGGTCGATTTTTATTAAATTAATTAATTAAATTTAATATAAAATCGATCACTTGTGGTCAGTTTTCTGCAAAATAAATTTCAAAAATCGACCACTTGTGGCCGATTTTTCTCAGAATTTTTTTTTAAAAAAATAAAATCAAAACCCAAATACAGCATGCAACAACAACAATGCAATGCAACAATAACCAAATGTAAATACAGTAGCAACAATAACAAAAAAATAAATGTAAACACTTTCAAAAGTGTATAACACATACAAAATGTCCAACAAAAGTGAGTATCAAAAAACTACAACAATAGTTTCAAACAACAAAATGTTTAAATTCAAAGTACAACACATACAAAAATAAAAAAAATAAAAAACTAAAAGTCATCATCATTGAATTCGTCCTCGTCTTCCATATCCTCATCCGTGCTGAAATCATCCAGGGGTCCTAGACCTTTTGCAGACCGAACTACATCACCAGGACACGGAGGAATAACCCCCGCAGTCTGAATAAAAGAGCTGAACTGCTGCTGCAGCATCCTGATTTGTGATGTTGTTGCCTCCTCCGTCTTCTTCTGTCTCTCTCTCTGTTCAGAAAACCTCTCTCTCTGTGCAGAAAGCTCTTTAGTGAGTTTAGAAACCTTATTTTCTTGTCTTTTAATGATTTCTCTATCAACTAAAGAGCAAGAGTATTTAGCGCCAGACAAACGCCTAATATTATCGCCAAAACAAATTGTGTGGTAACCGTAGAAATGACCTCTATTTGCAGGACCCACAACTCTTTCCCATAACTCCTCTTCTACATGTTGGGGTATTGGGTCACCCTGACTTTCAGGAGGCTGGCTACTATGATACTCACCAACAAGACGCGTATATTCGTCCTATATTCAAAGTAAAGCTAATACTAAAAGTCAAAAAATATTAAAGTAGTTATAATTGAATAATTTCAACTTTGAGAAAAAGATTCATAAATTCAATATTTGTTTCTTACATGGACAGCTTTTGCACGATCTTCAACCCAGACATTTTCATTAGTCAGGTTTTTTTTCTTTCTCAGATGAGTTTTCTCGAATAGCTTATCAGTTGGTATTTCCCTACCCTTTTCTTTTTCCTGCATATAAAAAAATTATCAATGTTCAAATAATAAAAAAAATTATATAGAAACAAACAATTAAAACTGCAAAAGTTACATTCCATTTTTTCCAGCACAACAAGAGAAATTCTGGCACCCGCGGTATGTAGGGAGCCACCCTTGGATGATGCCCGAGCTTTCTTTCCTTTTCCCCTCAACAATTAGTATTCTTGGCTACTCCAATGGCGAAAATACAGTTGTTATGCGGCTTCAGGAATCCACTTAGGTTTTACCAATTTTGGGCATAATCCAAGAGACCGTTAAATCTAGCTCTACATCTTATGAAAAAGTTCCTCTTTATAAGAAATGTATTTGCATCATCCCACCAGTAAAATTTCTACAACAAAAATATAATATTCAATCTTTTGTTCTAACATAGTGTTAATAAGTAGTCGATAAGTTAAATCCTTATCTTAAATTATTCAAACATTCTTTCCCTGTCAATTTCTGCAACCTTTTGCCAGCTGGTCCAGTAGTCGTTGAAGTGCCGAAAAATGCATATTCGCGCCTTTTTTATAACTCCAGCATTCGTCCTAAACCGACAAAATAAGATCAAACAGTAATTTCATAGAGCATAATAATATAGTAATGAAAAAATAAATAACATTATTATATTTAGAAATCTTACCCTCTCGCAAATGAAACAAGATAAATCCTCCCAGAATCATCTTTCTCTCCTGGCTGCCTAGTAAGTGATGGTGGATGTACTGACGTGGGCGGATCTGAAGCACCATATGGAGTGTCTCCAATCTAAAGATCCGACAACCCAATAGATCCAGTAGAATCACTGTGCGAAGCTGTGTGACTGTTGTAGGAGGGTATCGATGATGGTAGATGTCTGGATGGGCCAATGGCCATCCGATAGTACCGTGCTGGTGGTTCCACGATCATAGAAGCAAAATGAGTCAGTGTAGACCCATGAAGTGGCCCCACATGCGTAGGAGTAGGTATCGAATCCTCAGACGACCTAGAATATGAGGGTCTTGCTGTCGCATCAGCAAATCGACTCTCAGATATATAAATACCTATCGGTCGTCTATAAGCCGGAGGTTGCCTTTTCTTTTTTGGTTTCGTAGTATCAATTTTTCCCTTACCCTTGTCACCTCTTCCTGACATCTAAATTATGTTAAGTTAACAAGTAGTTAGTTACTAAAAAATGAATATATAAGAAAACATTCCAAGTAACTAATTTCAAGTTACTAATTCACATTTTAAATAGCTCCAACAAGAATATTTTTTCTTACTATATAAATCATGAAAAAGTGAAAACAACAATCTTAAATAGTATATTACATATCAATCTTAAACAAGAAACATAAAGGTAAATATATAGTACAAAGCATAAAGACATCAATACATAATAAATACAACCTACACAACTAATCCTCCTCTTCTGAAGACTCTCCACTAAACCATTCACCCTCTTTGGAGGTTTCCTCATCTCCTACCTACTCAGCCTCTTCTTCCGTAATATTAACTTCTTCAAATATATTTTTTGGGTGATTCAAATCATCCACTAATTCAACTTCCACTGGCTGGTGATCAATATGTATTTCATTTTGATACGCAGTCTCCAACACATTCTCAACTTCCACCTGGCCTATAGACTTTGTTTTTACTACAGCCCACCAATCAAACTTGTTATTGAGCAATGGATAAGGAGCATAATACACTTGTTTAGCATTTTACGCTAGAACAAATAGATCGTAAATAGGATACGACCTATTGTGCTTCACTTCAATGGTTTTATGCTCCTTATGTACTCTTGTGCCTCTTGTGCTTGGATCAAACCACTTACATCAAAAGAGGACAGTTTTTTTTACTGGAAAACTAGCATACTCCAGTTCTAAGATCTCGTGTATGATGCCAAAGTAATCAACATCATATCACCCTTAACCCAAACACCACTGATGTTTGTTTTCCTTGTTTTGGAGTGTTGTTCGGCGGAAAATTTAACCCCATTTACTTTGTATTGGGACATTGCATTAGCTTCAACTGGACCCAAAGAAATATCTCTCAAGAGCTGATTGTATGTGGTTGCATTTGGTGAATGGTGTACCTAAAAATATTATACATATATATTTTAGTTGAGGAATGTGTAAATATTTAAACTTTGTAGAAATATTAATACACTTACGAACCTCATTTTTAAACCATGTTGCGAAGGATGCATACACTTGATTTTTGTGGAATTGAGTATTAAATGAACTGAACATCCAACATGCGAAACATAATTAGTTTCTTTAAGGGAATGAGTAAATAAATAAGATATGTTAAAATTTTAATCTCCTTACTTCAGAAAGGGCTCAAGTTTCGTGCAATTCAGCAAGATATACAAAGCTGCTGATTTACATTCCGTGGGAGTGATCCAGCGAGGTATGGTCTTTTTATCCTTACAACCAGATTGATTGAAAATTGATATCGATTTCAAATGAGGCTCATTCACATCGTCCTGATGACGATTCGGTCGGATTCTTGAACAAACAACTTCATCATGAAAGTAGTATGAACAAAATTGAGAAGTTTTTCTTACAAGATATGCCTCAACTATAGAGCCTTCCACGCTATGTTTATTTTTGGGACCCTTTTTTAATTTTTTAATTGCCCTGTACAATCTTAAGGTTAGATGTTTACTATATTTAAAAAAGATATGTATGAATTTAAATATGTTGTAAATGCTTACTGTTCGAATGGATACATCCACCTAGTTTGAACTGGATCACCTAGCCGAGCTTCGTGCACAAGGTGAATGGAAAGATGATCCATTCACGCTTTCCATATGTTCATCAAAGACTTATGTTCCCAGATTTATGGTGGCACATAAGTCTTTGATGAACAAATTGATCTCTGTTATTGGTTTTCATATGTTTCTAGGTAAACCAATAAAAGCAATTGAAAGTAATTATTCCATGAAAACATGACAATCATGTCTTTCATTCCATGCAAGATTCATTGTGCCATATCAACCCTTTTTCCCAAATTGGAGGCATATCCATCGAGCATCTTCAAACTTTGAACCCACTCATATATTTGACGCTTTTGGTCCAACTTGAATGTAAAACTAACCTCGGGCTTAAGAAGATTGCCGTTGGAACCCTGCTGTAAGTGTAATTCTCTGCCGTTGCAATATTCTGGTAAGTCAAGTTTGGCTTAGGATTATCCTTTGTTTTGCCGGTGACAACCATAACTATGTAGAACAAGTTATCAAAATAGTTCTTCTCAATATACGTGACATCAACATTATTTTTAAGTAAATTATCTGGCCAATATTCTAACTCCCAGAATATACTTTGCTTAATCCAGTTATGCAAAATGTCATATCCATCAAGCCTGTACAATCGTTCCTTGTTGGCTTTAAGCAAATCCTGAACTATTTCCCAAACGTCATGACCAGACAACCTTGGAGGTGGACCATCATGTTCCCTTCTATTCCTTCTGAATGCATTCTTGAGTATCCTAAATTCATGATCAGGTGGCAAGAAACAACGATGACAATCAAACCATGAATTTTTCCTGCCATGTCTCAATGTGAAAGAGTTCATTTTTTCCATGCAGTATGGACAAGCCAGCTTTCCAACTGTCAACCATCCAGACAATATTTCATAAGCAAGGAAATCATTAACAGTCCACATTAGATATGCACGTAGATAGAAATTCTGTTTAAGTGAGATATCCCAAGTTTTAACCCCCTCATGCCGTAAAATTTAAAGTTCACTGATCAAAGGTTGCAAGTAGACATCTATTCTACTTTTTGGATTACGCGGTCTAGGAACAACACAATTCAAAAATATATAGGGACTCATCAGCATTTTAGGAGAAAGATTATAAGGGGTGATATATACAAGCCAACATGAATATGGCGTAGCACCAACTGAAAAAGGAGAGAACCCATCCGTACATAATCCCAAATGAATGTTTCGTGGCTCAGCTGCAAAATCTGGATAAGTAGCATCAAAATGCTTCCAAGCCTGTCCATCAGATGGATGACACATAACACCAGTAGGCCTTCTATTTTCACCGTGTCATCTCATATGAGGAGCTGATCTGTTTGAAGCATACAACCTCTTCAACCTTAGTATTAGAGGTAAATAATTCATTGCCTTAATAGCAATTTAATTTCCATTAGAACCACGCTTCTATCGAGGGAGATAACAAAACTTACAGGACTCTAGGTTAGCATCTTCCTTAAAGTATAACATGCAACTATTTTCACAACAATCAATTCTAACGGAGGAGAGATCTAACTTTGATACCAATCTTTTTGCCTTATAGAAAGAACCAGTAACCTCCAAGACGAGGTCAACTAACTCTTTAATTAGGTCTATCATTGAGTCTATTCCCCCTTCATCAATGTTCTAGTTAGATTTAACACTTAATAATCTAACAGTAACAGACAAACAAGAGTGCGAACACCCGTCAAACAAAGGATGACTAGCAGCATGCAATTGTTCATAGAATTTGTCAGCTTCGCTATTAGTAACATCTTTGACATTTTCCCTAAAGTCACCCCCGTGTTGTATCCCAAAAGCATCGTGTACCATTTCTGTCATCCTGGTATCTTGATATTCATTATGCCCTGCAGACCTACTACTTTCTCCAACAACAAAGTTATTTTGCGTAACATCACTATGAATACTACGCAATCTTAAAAAGTCCTCGTGAAACCCCTTTCTATAAAGATGTTCCTTTACAACTTCTTTACTTACAAGATTTATACCATCACATCTAACACAAGAACAACGAATAACCCCAAAACGTATCCAAACATCAAGTGTCTTAGCATGTTCGACAAATTTTTTGACACCTTCAATAAATTCCTCCCTAATACCCATTCTATTATCATTGTTCCGTTGATATATCCAGCTATAATCAGGTTCCACCTACGCAATCAATCAGATTAGACTAATTAGATCAAGTCACAAAAATTCAATGAAGCCACCAACCAAACCACATTTAAAATTAAAAAAAATCTACTTTAAAGTCCCCACACTTAACAATTTTCATGCAACTAAGTCACCAACCAAACCGCATTCAAAACAAACATATTCCCTTTAAAGTCCCCACACTTAACCATTTTCAAGAAACTAAGTCACCTACCAAACTACATTCAAAACAAAAAAATCTCCTTTAAAGTCCCTACACTTAACCATTTTCAAGAAACTAAGTCACCTACCAAGCCACATTCAAAATTAAAAAAAATCCCTTTAAAGCCATACACTTAACCATTTTCATGCAACTAAGTCACCAACCAAACCGCATTCAAAACAAAAATATTTCCTTTAAAGTCCCCACACTTAACCATTTTCAAGAAACTAAGTCACCTACCAAACTACATTCAAAACAAAAAAATCTCCTTTAAGGTCCCTACACTTAACCATTTTCAAGCAACTAAGTCACCTACCAAGCCACATTCTAAATTAAAAAAAAATTCCCTTTAAAGCCATACACTTAACCATTTTCAACCAACTAAGTCACCTACCAAACCGCATTCAAACAAAAAAATCCCTTTTAAAGTCCCTACACTTAACCATTTTCAAACAACTAAGTCACCTACCAAACCATATTTAACACAAAAAAAAAACAGTTTAAATTACTCACACTTAACTATTTTCAAGCAACTAAGTCAACAACCAAACTGGCAACTAAGTCAACAACCAAACTGCAGTCAAAAAAAAAAATATTAACTTTAAAGTCCCTACACTTGACCATTTTCAAGCAACTAAGTCATCTACCAAACCACATTCAAAACAAAAAAATTTCTTTTAAAGTCCCTACACTTAACCATTTTCAACCAACTAAGTCACATACCAAACCACATTCAAAACAACAAAAAATTCTTTAAAGTCCCTACATTTAACCATTTTCAACCAACTAATTCACCTACCAAACCATATTCAAAACAAAAAAATCCCCTTTAAGGTCCCTACACTTAACCATTTTCAACCAATTAAGTCACCTATCAAACCACATTCAAAACAAAAAAATCTCCTTTAAAGTCCCTACACTTAACCATTTTCAACCAACTAAGTCACCTACCAAGCCACATTCAAAACAAAAAAAAAATCTTTAAAGTCCCTACACTTAACCATTTTCAACCAACTAAGTCACCTACCAAATCACATTCAAAACAAAAAAATTCCCTTTAAAGTACCCACACTTAACCATTTTCAACAAACTAAGTCACCTACCAAATCACATTCAAAACAAAAAAATTCCCTTTAAAGTCCTTACACTTAACCATTTTCAACAAACTAAGTCACCTACCAAACCGCATTCAAAACAAAAAAATCTCCTTTAAAGTCCCTACACTTAACCATTTTCAACCAAGTCACCTACCAAACCACATTCAAAATAAAAAAAATTCCCTTTAAAGTCCCTACACTTAACCATTTTCAAGCAACTAA
>NC_061120.1:174007856-174010487 GCF_002878395.1 Capsicum annuum | reverse complement strand
TTTCAAGCAACTAAGTCACCTACCAAGCCACATTCAAAACAAAAAAATTCAAGGTCCCTATACTTAACCATTTTCAGCCAACCAAGTCACCTACCAAACCACATTCAAAAAAAAAAAAATCTACTTTAAAGTCCCTATACTTAACTACTTTCAACCAACTAAGTCTCCTACCAAGCCACATTCAAAACAAAAAAAATCCCTTTAAAGTCCTACAATTAACCATTTTCAACCAACTAAGTCACCAAATTAAACAAGCCACATTCAAAACAAACAACAACAAAACCAATAAAATGTCAACAACAATGCTAGTGAATCGAACAAGGCCACACACGACTTCACTAGACTTCAATATGAACAATAACAAGAAGATAACAATAATGCTAGTGAATCGAACAAGGCCACGCACGGCTTCACTAGACTTCAATATGAATAATAACAAGAAGATAACAACTTACCTTTGATTGACCTAAATTAAAGTGAAAGAGATCGATAAGCGGTCACCAGAAAAATTAGCAAAGCAATCCTTATACTAGATTAGGAATCTATTAAATAGTAAAATTATTAGAACTCAAATGCTAGTAAAGGTCAAGATTAACCAAAATTTAGGTAATTTGAACTCAAATTCGTAAACTTTAGCTAAAATCTAACTCAATGATACTAAATTAGGGATTTCAAGATACTAAAGATACTAAAATCTACTAAAGATACTAAAACCATAAAAGTAAATCAAGAATCTCAACAAATCAGAACTAGATATTCCAACTTTGAGGAATTTTAACCAATAATAACTTCAAAACCACAAAACCCATATCAAAAGCTACCATAAAAGCAAATCAACAACATCAAAATTTCTTAGCTAAAGATTCAAAAGACTCAAATTTTAAGGGATTCGTACCATGAATAACTTCAATCAAGCAAAACCCATATCTAAAACAACAAACTAAATCATAAAAGGAATTCAAGAATCTCAAAAAATCAAAAAAGCAACACAAAAATAGCTTCATACCCTAGCTGTCGTTGTCGGAGTAGAGTGGGAGCAATCGCCGGAGTACCTAGTCAGAGTAGATCACGATGTGTATGTGTTGTTGTGTGTTGGTGGGTGCGGGTATGTGTGTAGCTGATGAGATCGTGGGTTCAGGGTTAGGTGTATGTGTGTTTTGATGTTTTATTGTTTTTGTCAGGTCGGGTCAGGTCACGTTAATGGAACTTAATGTTTTTTAAAAAAATTAAGTTCCATTGATATTAAATTAATGTTTAACAAACTACAACTAATAAATTAAAATGAATTAATGAATTACAATTAATTTTTAACAAAATAATTTTTAAATAAATTCTATAATATTTATAAAAACATCCAAATAATTTAATACCACACGTATATATTTAAATTAGATAATTAGTTATTTTATCATCACATTAACACGAGTAGTATATTTCTCCAATCGTATAATAATATCAATTAATTTTGCAAATTAAGATAAATTTTTGATTAATTAACTTTTAAATATGATATTATATATATATATATATACCTCATAATACAACGTGTTAATCAGATAAATTATTTGTCTTACGTTATTACAACTTCAACAATATACAAATAACTACATTGACACAAAATAGTACATCTGTTTCCTCAATAATATGATATCAATGTATCATTCAAAATATTTTGATATAGATTTAGTTATCTAGCTTTCGATTACTGCATATGTCACTATACGAGATATACGTATATATACATATATTCAATTATCTATATCAGCTCTCAAATACGTACTATAAACATCACATACACGATTTTACTACCCCATAATAATATACAACGTATATAACAAATACTCAGAAACAAAACTTGGAAGCAAAAAAACTCTAATTCACCACCAAAATTTGTCGGTCGTTCAAAATTCGAAATTCAAAGCAAATGATAAGTATATGCTAGTTTCAAGATTTAATTTTTGGTCTCCTTCCCCCCCCCCCCCCCTCCTCCTAATTATACTGCGTAATACTTGTCTTAAACTATTACAACTTCAACAACATACGCGTATCTACATCGACACAAAATAGTATATATATTTCGTCAATAGTATAATATATATTAATGTAGCATTCAAAATATTTTGATATATAGATTTAGTTATCTAGCTTTAATTTCGATTACTGCATACGTAACTACACGAGATATACATATATATACATATATTCAATTGTCTATCAGCTTTCAAATACATACTATAAACATCACATACACGATTTTACCATCCCATAATAATATACAACTTATATCACAAATACTCTGAATTATCGATTAGATTATCTTATGTCATTAATATACCTTCACTATATAATATGTATATACTATATATATACCTATACATACACACACATATACACACTATCGACTATATCAAGTTCTAAATACGTACTATGTATATCACATACGTACACGAGTATATTATCCAATAATATAATGCGACATGTTTCATATACATACTCTGATGAGTGATTGATTAATTATATTTAATTATAAGCTTAATTATATTCTACTAGGTTTTGACTACATCATTCATTAATCGATCACTACATGATATATATATATATATATATATATATATATATATATATATATAT
>NC_061120.1:173985449-174006805 GCF_002878395.1 Capsicum annuum | reverse complement strand
CATATATATAATTATTGTTTACAAAATATTATTTAATTTTTTATTTTTTTTACTTCAAAAATTGACCACGAGTGGTTGATTTTTTTAAAAATAATTTTTATTTAAATTAAAAAATTGATCACAAGTGATCGATTTTTTTAAAAATATTTTATTTTTTTAATTAAAAACCGACCACTTATGATAAGTTTTTTTAAGATAAATTTAAAAAGAATTTTAAAAACCGACCACATGTGGTCGGTTTTTAAAAATATTTTTCAATTATATTTTTTTAGAAAAACCAACCACTAGTAGTCGGTGTGGTCGTTTTTTTAAAATATTTTTCAATTATATTTTTTTAGAAAAACCAACCACTAGTAGTCGGTTTTGTTATTTTTTTAAATTTTTATTTGTAAAATAAATAATAATTAATATAAAAATTAACGAAATAATTATTTTTATATTTTAAAATATAAAAGCGACCACATGTGGTCGCTTTCTAAAAAAATTAAAAAATAAAAACCGACCACTTGTGGTCGTTTTTTTCCGACCATAATGTGTGGTCGATTTTTTGTGGTTGATTTTTCAGTTTTTTTAGTAGTGAGATAAGAGGCGGAGGCTTCAGATGCTGTGATCTCAGGTATCGCTCCGTTTGTTTCAGACCTACATTTGTAGTATTTGATCCTGGATCGATTTTCTTCTATGAGTCTGTGTATTTTGCTTTGGATTTTGATTCTGTTAATGAGCCTCTTGCCATGCCTATTTGTGTATCTACCCTGGTAGGTGATTCTTTAGTGGTGGATTGGGTATATTGATCTTGTGTTGTGACTTTTTCCGGGTATGAGACTTTGGTAGACTTGCTTGTGTCAGATATGGTCTATTTTTAGAATCGATTCCAAAAGTTGAAAGTCCTAACCCACTTCAAGTGTCGCTTGGGCCTCATGCCATCCTTTCTTTCTAACCTTATCCAAAAGTCAAGTTACAACCAAAGAAAGACCTTCAGATCAATCTTGGATAATGTTAAGGCTAAGCATGCAATGGATATGATGACACATTTTTGGAACTGTTTGTCTTTCTCAGCATAAGGAATCAGGCGAGAAATAAAAATCAGAGAGTCTTATTGGTGAAAACCCTCACGAGCACCGTAAAATGATGGTAAGTTGAGAGAGATAAAAATGAGAGTCTTATCGATGAAAATCCTTACGAACACTATAAGAAGACTGTGATATGAGAGAAATGAAAATGACAGAGTCTCAGACTGAAAACCCTCACAGATACCATAGGGAAACGGTGAGCTGAGAGTAAGAAAATGAGAGAAACTTATTGGCGAAAAATCCTTCAAGGCGCCACTAGCCAAATGAGGTCTTAAATGAAATTGACCTACGGAAGCAACTCAGTTTCAAGGCCATTAACTCAACAACAATTGGTAAAAGTTTGGATGAAAGATCGTGTCGTTTAATAAAAAATGGATGTCATAATCATTAGAGTTGACTGTCATTTTTAGATAAATTTTTTGTTCTTTGTTTCAAATAGGACATTCATTGTCTTTTCTTTCTTCTCTTTATTTTTATTTTATTTTCTTGAGTCAGTTATCCAAATAAAAAAATCATTGTCATTTTTTCTCTTGTCTTTAAGTCAAGTCCATGTCAAAATAAGTGAGAAAAGATTTCAAAATTGACTACCAGATTCTTCAATTGTATAAAGCAAGACAAAAGTCAGGACATAAAAGAGACATAATTGTAAGCCAAAATGAGGCATGCAGAAAGTTTTGTCAATAGATAAGTCTGGGAACTCATGAAAATACCAAGGTTCAAAGGGTTTATTTGAGGATTATGGTAAAGAAAAGATAGTGTAGTTGTTTCAGAGTTACTCTTAATAATCTGAGTTTGGGTCAATGATGAAGCAATTCAATGACACATGCTAATGGTTGGAAGCAAGGTTAAATGTGACGAGGGTAAGAGCGATTTTCCACAAAATCTAAAGCCATAAACCAGCCACCATATTTTTAAACTCACAAGTTTTCTTTGTATGAAACAGGAACACAGGTTGTCTTCAATTCAAGGATTTCAAAGCCTAAACATCAAAGGCCATAATATTCTCACTTATATAAATGCAAGAGGTAATGTTGTTGCACAGGTTTGGTAATCAAAACCATAGTAAAACTCATAATCCAATATCTCTAGGAGATACACTTCCTTGTCCAGGAGACACATTTCCTTGGGTAATTGAAGTGACATTTATAAGGAGACTCATTTCCTTGTATGAGTAATTTAAATGACATTTGTAAGGAGACACATTTCCTTGAAAAATTTAAGCAATATTTGTAAGGAGACGCACTTTCTTATTTGGGTAATTCAAGCAGCATTTATGAGGAGATGCACTTCCTTGTTTGGGTAATTCAAGTGGCATTGGTAAGGAGACGCACTTCCTTATTTGGTAAATTCAAGCGATATCTGTAAAGAGATGCACTTCCTTATTTGGGCAATTCAAGCGACATTTATAAAGAAACCCACTTTCTTATTTGGGCAATTCAAGCGGCATTTGTGAGGATATGCACTTACTTGTTTGGGTAACTCAAGCGGCATTGGTAAGGAGACACACTTTCTGTTTTGGTAATTCAAGCGGAATTGATAAGGAAACGTACTTCTTTGATTGGGTAATTTGAATTTTACTTGTTAGGTGATGCACTTTCTAACTTAATTCTTGATTCTTAGAAGATGTACTTCCTGGTCGAGTCAGTTCCCTTGATTCCTAGAAGACGTATTTCCTAGTTAAGTCATTCCCCTTGATTCCTAGAAGATGTACTTCCTAGTCGAGTTAGTCCCCTTGATTCCTAGAAGATGTACTTCCTAGTCGAGTCAGTCCCCTTGGTTCCTAGAAGATGTACTTCCTGGTTGAGTCATTCCCCTTGATTCCTAGAAAATGTACTTCCTAATTGAGTCAGTCCCTTGATTTTTAGAAAATGCACTTTCTAGTCGAGTCATTGCACTTAACCCTTAGGAGACGCACTTTCTTATTAGTTTTCATTTGTCAGGTGGCACACTTTTTAACTTAAACTTTTATCTCTAGAAGACGCACTTTCTAGTCAGAATTCCTAAATTTAATTCTTAGAAGACGCACTTCCTAATCTTGGTAATTTAGTTTTACTCTCAAGAGATGCATTTCTTGGTCAGAGTCTTGATTTATCATTACAACATACAAGTAGTTATGATGTGACTTTCACAAAAGTCCTCTGAAGATAAACTGGGGCAAAAACAATTTTAATTCTTGTTGTTTGGAACTTTACTTTTCTGGCAAATGAAATCTCTCTTTATGATAATCTTTGTATGGAATAATTTTCTTTCTAGTTTTGATTTGATTTCAAGAGCCCGCCTGAAGAACAGGGCAAATAAATGGAAAGTCAAGCAGCAAGGTGAAGAAGTTGAAAGTCAACAGAGTGAAAAAATAGCAAGTCAGGAGCACGCCTGGAGAATGGGGTGAAGAAATTGAAAGTCAAGCAACAAGTTGAAGAAATTGCAAGTCGGGAGCCTGCCTAGAGAACAAGGTGATGAAATTACAAGTCGAGAGCCCGCCCGAAAAATGGGATGATGAAACTCAAGTCAAGGGTCCAGAGAAGCTGCATAGATGGGATTTTGTAATTTCAGTCATCTTTTTAACTTGTAATTTTCATTTTTGATTCAATGACGGAGCAGCGGACCGGAACATCAACGGGACCTCACTTGACTCTCCTCGGCTGTCCTTCTTCCTTTTGTTTCTTTCCTTGAATAATGATCGGGTCAAAATTTGGTCTCGTTGTCTACTTTTTTTTTTGAAAATACTATGCTTACACCCAAAAAAGGACATGATGTAGACACCTAATTTTGTCCCTCCCCAATATAACTTTTCTCATTTTACCTTACCATACACCCCATACCATTACATAATTCTTCCACAAAATGACAAAAAATAGCAACTAACACTCAACAAATTGATAACAAATTTTATCTCAACCAACTCACACTCCATACTCACGTACCCCCTAGGCTCTCCTTCCCCATTCAAGTTTTTCGCCCATAGGAGAATATACACACATGGACTCCATCAACTTATTCATAAAGAGGGGATAAAATTTCCATATATACGTACATTTTCCATTCCAGTAAGGAGGGGAAAATGCTCACTCATACACACATAATAACATACACATAGGCAATATATCAATATACACAAACACAGTTTCAACGACCACAAAAAGGTGGCCCACAGGGAAATTCCCACATCACCCACACAATAATATATACATAATTACACCGACTCACATCCAGGGGAGCATATTCATAAACCATTGCACACAATACTCACCATCATCCTTGCCAACACACACTCTACACATAACCATCACTCACTCACCATTTCCATTTTCACAGAATATACACCAGCACACACTCATTCACGGAGAAGGGAATTACAGAGACCTCACTGATTCCATACAAAACACATACCTCGCACACACTATACTCACTCACTGAATATTCGTACACACACATATACTCCCAATTTCCATACACAAATAGAGATCACCGAAAAGGGAGAAGAAAGCTCAAGAAAAATTTCCACACGCCCACCGGAAAAACAGTGAATAGGAGAAGATGATGGGCTGGAGTTGATCGGAGTTTGGCCGGAAAGAGATTGAGGGAGATATTGAGAGAAAAAACAGAGAGATTTAGGGAGATGTTGAGAGAAAAAATAGTGAGAAATAAAGAGAGATTGATATAGAAAAAGAGATTAAGGGAGGAAGAGAGATTAAGAGCGAGATCGACGGGGAATAGGAAAAATAGAGAGAGACGCGAGGGAGAGTAGAGAACATAGAGAGAGAGAGATCGGATCGAAACAGGGAGAGAAACCAGAAACCCCATTGTTGTTACTATTTCGGCAGCTTCATGTTGAAAACGTCGTCGGTTGCCCTAAACTCACCTAAATCCAACCCACACCTGTCAAAGCTCGCCGAAAATCTCTAAATTCGCCAAAAACTTCTTTTTTCCGTTACTATTTGAGCTCACTGGAGCTCCAATTAAATCGAGACAATCAACCCAATTTTAACTCCGGCGAGACCCGTTTAAAATTAGCACGAAATCCGTGATTTATGTGTTTGGCATATTTGAATCTTCATTTTGTTGGTTGATATTGGATTCGAATGTGAAAATTTGATTGGTGGATTGTGCAATGAATTAGTTTAATCATGTTGAGAATGGATTGCGGGGGTGAGAATTGAAAACGGAAAGAAAATGAACGTGATTAGTTCGTAGTGATTAATTGATGTTTGTTTGATGCAAAATAGGCGTCTAATTTGCTAAGTTTGATAATATCACGTTTTAGATCGAAACTAGTAGGCAAATGCTCGGGTAGGTAAATTTTAGGAATGGTGTTTTGTTGAATGTTTGCATAGGCGTGTGAATGTTTCTTTCTATTTTATCACATAAGATTTGAAGGTGTATTCATTCGTTGGGGAATGCCCCGAGATTATATTGTACTTATTCACCGGGGAATGTCCCAAAGTATTTTGTATTCGGAGGACGTTCGTGATGAAGGTCCGAGGCATCGAGGTCCGAGGCATCGAGTAAAGCATTGTAGAGTAGTTTAGGATTAGTGTAGGTTAGCGTAGGTTTACATTTCCGCATTTTTCTATTTTTGGGACTGTATAATTGGACTGGACATTATATTTTCTAAAAATTACACAAATATACAACTTATATTTCCAATATTACAAAAAATCTTAACTCCCTAAACATATTACAAAAATTTTAACAAATACACAAAATGTTATGTATATATCGGTTATGTTATGTATATTAATAGGGAGAGAGTGTAAAGTAATTAAAAAAGTGGGAGAGAGTGTAATTACTTCCAAAAAGGTTGGTATTTATATTATTTATACTTATATTTTTGGGATTCGTTTTGCTTGTTTGATTGATTGTGTTATGTGTTTTGTGTAGTTTATACATTCGTAGTGTCAAATTAGCTGATATGCTTCACCAAGAGACCGTGGTCGAACCACGAGATCGAGGGGTGTCTAACACCTTTTCCTCGATCAACAGAATTCCTTAGCCGGAATCTCTATTCGCAAATCAGTTTTAAAGAGTCAAATCATTTTGAAAAAGGATTTCTAAGGGTGACTTGGCACACCCGATTTATGTCAAGTGGTGATTCTAAATTTAATTGTAAATAATTTTTTTCGAAATAAATTCTCATCCTTTGTCACTTTAATAATAAAAATCATTTCAAACTTAAAAATCTAATCTTTTTAGTGTAAAAAGGGGTGTAACATCAATCATGTGAAAAATTGAAGTGACTAACAGTGAACATTTTTTAATGTTCTTATGTTCCAATCTAACAAATCAACTTTGGTTTGGACATAGATCAAATATTTGTATCTAGTCTGTTATAAATCAAACGAGAGAGCCCAACTCAAAAGACTAGCCTGATAGGTGGGAGAACTCATTTGGCGTATAAACTCCTTAGCATTTTTTTATTTTTTCAATGTGGGACAATTGGTTCATAATAATCGCCTCCGCTTGAGAACCAACGATCTCGTTGGTCACAGCTGAGCCCAGTTGGTCACGGCTGGCACCCCTCTTAGGTTCAGGCCACCACTCTTGTCGCACAGGCCACCACTTCGGGTCACGGCTTCATGCGTGAATCGATCCTTTTTTATCACGGCCGGCACCCCTCTTGGGTCCAGTTGGTCACAGTTGGCACCCGTCTTGGGTCCAATTATGTGAAAATTTGAAGTGACTAATAGTGAACATTTTCTAATGTTCTTATGTTCCAATCTACCAAATCAACTTTGGATTGGACATAAATTAAATATTTGTATCTAGTCTGTTATAAATCAAACGGGAGAGCCCAACCCAAAAGATTAGTCTGATGGGTGGGAGAACTCATTTGGCCTATAAACCCCTTAGCATTTCTCTATTTTTTCAATGCGGGATAAGTGGTTCATATAACAATCGCCTGCGAGATAAGTGGTTCATAACAATCGCCTCCGTTTGAGAACCAACGACGTCGTTGGTCACGGCTGAGTCTAGTTGGTCATGGTTGACACCTCTCTTAGGTCCAGGCCGTCACTCCTGGCGTACAGGCCACCACTCTGAGTCGCGACTCCATGCATGGATCAATCCTCGTTGGTCACGGCTATGCCCAGTTGGTCACGACTGGCACCCCTCTTGGGTCTAAGCCACCACTTCGAGTCACGGCCCAACACGCGACTCCACACACACGTAGATTCTTAACGAAAGTACCAATGTTATAAATCAACTGGAAAAGCCCAACTCAAAAGACTAGCCTAATAGGTGGAAAAACTTATTTGACCTATAAACTCCTTAGCATTTCTCTATTTTTTCAATATGAGACAATTAGTTCATAACATAGTCAAATAGCCTCTCACTAACCATGAGTTGAAACGTCAAGAATTACATTTACTAGCTCTTAGATCATAGGAGTAGAAGAACTTTGTATAATAAAAAATATCTTCGAAGAAATTGAATACATTTCAAGTTACAAACTAATATAATTAATACCATACTAGTCAAAATTAATAAACAAATGACTACCGATTACTGCAC
Source organism: Capsicum annuum (assembly GCF_002878395.1). Classification (NCBI taxonomy): domain Eukaryota; kingdom Viridiplantae; phylum Streptophyta; class Magnoliopsida; order Solanales; family Solanaceae; genus Capsicum; species Capsicum annuum. The sequence continues at coordinate 173,999,228 of NC_061120.1, read as the reverse complement.
CACTTAATGGTGGTTTAGCCTTTCTCCACTACAAATAGAATTTCCTAAGACAACACTACATAGTCTATCCTCATCTATAACTATTTCTTCAGCTTTTATATATTAGGAATTTGTACAATTTTAGCTGAACTAAAATTCGTATTATCTAAAATTAAAGCTAGAAGCTTCGTTGCAGGGAAAATGATGTAATGAGGTTGCTCTACTTCATAGACAAGACTCCTCCGAGTTTGCGTCTTTCAGAAACATTGGTCAATGGTGATCATTTTACATGATCAAACAACCGTTGGGATTTTCATCACTGAACATTTGAGGCGCATTCAAGTACGTTGGTGGAGGAGGTGGTGGCACATACTGTGGCTGGTGTCCGTACTCAACTACATAGCCCGAATGAGCATAACCAGGATCATACATTGTCGCGCCATAACCTTGATCCATATAACTTTGATTTTGCATAGGCATTGAGAAAACCGTATTTGCATTATAACCATAGTACTCCATTTTGTTGATTACTTCGCTTTTTTGCTCTTTTGGATCTACACTTTTACTTCCTCCTCCTCCACTACTAGCCACCTTCGAATCACCGTCTTTTTTCTCCATACCACCACTACCGCCTTTTTCTTTCTTGTCTCCGCCGCGACCCTCTATCTCCTTCTTGTCATTGTCACCCTCCTTGCCTTTCTTTTCACCACCACCATTGTCTTTCTTTAGTGGAACAACTTCAACATTTTGCTTCAATTTATCAGTCAAGCAGGCAGTTAAATTCTTTATATCCATCGTCCCCTTTACCATTACCAAATCTTTTTCTGATTCTATCTTCACTTCTTGCACCCCTGTCAAAAAAGGAAAAGTAAAAAGTAAGGATACAGATCTAGCACATTGCGTGCGGATTCACAGGAACCTAACTAACTTTTTAATGGTCCATGTCAATATACTAAGAAATCAACTAATTTCACATATGTGCGCGTAGAATAGTGTTATGTCCTTCCATTATGTTCTTAAGGTAATTGGAATTGAATCTGGCTACAGGTAGCCCCTCACGAAGACAAACTTCATTACGACTTTGTATATATTTCATCGTGAAGTATAGTATTATGGTATATTAATTTGAGATCGTAAATTCTAGATTCATCGCTATAAGGAGATATATAGTCAACCATTATGAACAATAATCTCACGAGAAAGGAATCATTATCTTGAGATTTCAAAATAATTATCTGGGAACTGAGAAGATGATTGCATGGCACACCTAATTTTATATAATATTCTAAACTACGTAATTAATTAACAAAATATGTAACAACAAGATCAAGGGGATTCAGTGTATCTTACCTTTAATCTTTTTAATAACTCGTTTTATTTTATGTGCACACCCGTCACAATGCACGCGAATCTTCAATGCCACCACACTGCTTTCTTGGATCTAAATAACCACAGCAAGGTGAAAAACGAAATAAATTAGTGTAAATTCAATTAATGCTAATTCAATTAATCTAATCCAGATGACTAATATCAGAACATTAATTATGTAATTGAATTAACAACAGTAAAAAAAAGTTCAGACATGAAACTGAAATTGTGCTCGACTACTACCTCAAGTTTTAATTTTGTTTGTCTAATTTTTATTTGACGTCAAATTTAAGTAAGTAGAAGAGTTTGACTCTTATAATTTTATGTATTAAACATTATTATTTTGTTAAATGAACTAAAACGAGAAGTAACATGAACAAATTGAAGCATTATGTTCAAAAGGCTTTTTATGTTTACCTCTTTGGGTTTCTTCTCATCAGCCTTCTTGTCCTCTGTCTTCTTTTCTGCTTTTTCACGGCCTTTTTTATCTGCGGCGACATCACCACCGCTCTTCTTATCTGCGGTGCCATCACCGCCGCCCTTTTTGGACGACGATGATATGAGCTCCACCGTCTTTTTGGTCTTGATCTCGACCCTTTCCCGGAGCCATGAGGGGTCTACGTCCCCTTTTATTGTCAATTTCCCACTTTCACAGTCCGATTTCACGTTTTCCACACCTTCATTTGGATAAATGACAAATCAATTAAGCCCAATGCTAAATTCTACCTTATACTAATAAATAATTTAAATTTAAACGTTATGAGTTCTGAGTCGAAACATCAACTTCAAAATATGTATGTACGTTTAGTTACCTATAACAACATATCCAATTTAGTATTACCATGGGGTCTAAAAAGGATAGGTGCAACCTATAAGAGAGAGAGATATGTGTAGTTCTACTTGTACTTTGAATATCGAATTCTACAATGTGAAAATCTTATGGAAAATTCGACCACAAAATTTGGAACTAACAATGATGGTTGCTTGAGAGTTCAGAAAAGTGCATGTACCGGCGAAATGAAGAAACCATTTCTTCCAAATTTATCCAAATCATAATATAAATATAAGCAAATAAACTTAGGCAAAAGATATACTACATAATTTCCATGATTATATCTGAGTGACTGAAAAAAAGAGTCATTATTTCAATGTAATTCATGATAATTTTAACAAAAATGAAATTAATTACCTCTGGTGTGGCGAATGAAACGTCTGACTTTTTGGGCACAACCTTCACAATGCAAATCAAGCTTTAAAACTATGGCAGGGCCATCATCCTTTTTTTCTCCGCCTTCATTCTTCTTCTCTGCTCCTTTAACTTTGGTTTCTTCTTTTTTCTGAAATTCAAAAATTATAAACAAAAATTAACTACTAGAACAATAAAAAAAAAAAAAAAATGAAATTTGAGGAAAAACTACTAGGAATTATGGAATTACCTCACCCATTTGGAGGAAATTGAAAATAGTGTAAAGTTATTTGAGAGGATAAATGAAATGAACTTAATTAACTGTATGGTTTTGAAGAGAAAATAAATGGAGGCAATTGCAAGGATTTATAAAGGGAGTAATTTATGACGATGGGGCCGTAGGAAACCGCCTGCTAATTGACTACAAAATAAGACGGCGGTTTTGTTACTTCTGCTTACGTGTTAAACCGGAGCCATGTTTGACTGCTACTACCGTTCTCTTCACCTCCCATTTTGTTTATTTGTTTTATTTTATTTATTTCCATTAACCGTTGAAGATAATAATACTAAAATGGGGATAAGTAATCTGTAAATTGAAACATGTTTTTGTGCTATGGGTGTTGTTTGGATTGAGTTGAAAGTACTTTATTTGTTCTAGGAATATTTAAATGTAGTCTAAAATAGAGAAGTCCCTCAAATGATAAATTTTCTTTCACTCTCAATTTTAAAAATTATGAATTTGAATAATGAGAAAATTGCTCTTAAATATATTTAAACTTTGATCAAATTTGTTGTAATATGTTTAAACTTTGTGGGGTTCTATGACCCTCCTAAAACTTTGTGGGAGTCTTATGACCCCCTAAACTATTTATTAGTGTGTTTTATTGATATGTATTTGCACTAAATTCTTTTTTTAAAATCTTTTAGCATTTTTTAAATTTTTATTAACTTATAAATATCACTAAAATATACTAATAAATAGTTCAGAGGGATTATAAAATCCCCACAAATTTAGATGTGATATAACAAATTTCACTTAAATTTAAATATATATATATATATATATATATATATTGCATACTTTTCCCTTGAATCATCATAAAAGTAAAAAATAAAATTACTATTAAAAATTAAAAAAAATGTAATCTAGAAAAATAATGTGAAGTATAATAGGTGTTGGGTTCAGATTGACAAAAGGGTGGTCGAAAGGGTAGGGGTTTGAGTCATTGAGAGTGGGAAAAACTAATATGAGTTTAGAATGTCAACAACAACAACATATCCAGTATATTCCAACCAAGTGGGGTCTACGGAGGGTAAGTGTATACAGTTTATACCACCAACTCAAATGTGAGATAGAGAGGTTGTTTTCGATAGACCCCCAGCTCAAAATAAAACAATCTAGATAAGAAATAGTAAAAGAACAAGATACAATAGAAAGTAACATATCTAATAATATCATAAACAAGTACTCTAAGTAACACACTAAAAGATACAACCTCCTAAACTCAGACTAACCTTCTACCCTAATTCGTCTCCTCCACAACTTCCTATCTAGGGTCATGTCCTCGGTAAGATGGAGCTATTTCATGTCATGTCTATCACCTCCCTCCAATATTTCTTCAGTCTACCTCTACCTCGCTTAAAACCATCCCTACCCAACCTCTCAAACCTCCGCACTGGAGCATCCGTGCTCCTCCCCATCATATGACCGAACCATCTAAACCTTGTTTCCCTCATCTTAGCTTCTACCGAAGTCACTCTCACATTGTCTCAAATAACCTTATTTTTAATTATACCTTTTTTAGTACACCCACACATCCACCGAAGCATTCTCATCTCCGTCACTTTCATTTTCTGGATATGGGCCTTGTTAATAGGCCAACACTCCATCCCATACAACAAAGCTGGTTTAAACACCACTCCGTGAAACTTTCTTTTAAGTTTGAGAGGTACTTTTTTGTCATACAAGATACCGGAGGCAAGCCTCCATTTCATCCACCTTACCCCAATTCGATGAGTGACATCTTCATCAATCTCTCCATTCCCTTGAATCATAGACCCCAGATACTTGAAACTATCTCTCTTACTGATAGAATGAGTGTCAAGCTTAACAACCACATCGAACTCATGAGACACCTCGCTGAACTTACACTCCAAATATTCCGTATTGATCCTACTCAACCTAAAACCTTTAGACTCAAGGGTTTGTCTCCAAACCTCTAATCTAACATTAACTCCACTACGTGTCTCATCAATCAAGACTACATCATCCGCAAAAATCAAACAATAAGGTACCTCATCGTGAACATGCCGCGTTAAAACATCCATCACCAAGGTAAAAAGAAACGGACTAAGCATTGATCTTTAATTAACCCCATCAAGACGAAAAAGTGTTTCGAGTCCCTTCCTCTAGTCCTATTTCGAATCTTAGCTTCATCGTACATATCCTTAATCGCCTTAAAATACACCATAGGTACACCTCTAGTCTCCAAACACCTCTAAAGAACCTCTTTCAGAACTCTATTATAGGCCTTCTCTAAGTCGATAAACACCATGTGCAAATCCTTCTTCCTTTCCTTATACTGTTTCACCAGTCTCCGAACGAGATGGATGTCTTCAGTAGTTGAGTGCCCTGGCATAAATTCAAATTGATTTACAGAAATAGTAACAATCCTCCACAATCTCAACTCAACCACCCTCTCCCAAACCTTCATAGTGTGACTCAACAACTTGATACCCCTATACTAGTTGCAATCCTGAATTTCACTCTTATTCTTATACAACAGAATCATTATTCTCCTCTTCCAAGCGTCAGGAATCTTCGTCATCTTAAAAATTATGTTAAACAACCGAGTCAACCACTTCATACCTGTCACTCTTGTGCACTTCCAAAAATCTACTGGAATCTCATCTGGCCTTGTCGCTCTACCTCTATACATCCTACGAATAGCCTCTTTAACCTCCTTAACCTTAATGCGCCTACAATAACCATAATCGTGGAACCTCTCGGAATGCTCCAAATCCCCCAACACAATGTTAGTATCCCTTCCTTCATTCAAGAGCTTATGAAAGTAAGACTGCTATTTCTTTCTAATACGACCCTCCTCCACCAAAACTATGTCGTCCACATCTTTAATACATTTTACTTGATTCAGGTCCTGAGCTCTGCACTCCCTAATCTTGGAGAGCCCGTACAATTTTTTATCCCCACATTTACTATCTAACATTGTGTATAAACTCTTGAAAGCGGCATTCTTAGCCTTCGTGACCGCTAACTTCGCCTCTCGCCTAGCAATCTTATACTCCTCCCTATTCTTCCATTTATCCTCTTCATTCTTACTCTCAGCCAACTTTGTGTACGCTCTCTTCTTAGCTTCTATCTTCCCCTTCACCTCTTTGTTCCACCTCCAGTCCCCTTTGTGCTTGTTCGAGCGGCCTCTCGAGACCCCCAACACATCTTTAGTTGTCTCCCTAATGCATTTGACAGTCTCATCCCATATAATATCAACATCCTCTCACTCCCTCAAGCCTTTCTCGCCATCAGCTTATCCCCTATATCCATTGTGCACTGGCCAAAGTCATACTACCCCATCTAATCCTCGGGTGATCCTCTACACCTCTCCTCTTTCACTCCTTTATGATCTCCAAATCCATTACCAAAAGCCTATGCTGGGCCGAGAGACTCTTACTGAGTAAGACCTTATAGTCCTTACAAATACCCTTATCTCCTTTTCTGAGAAGCAAGAAGTCAACCTGAGTCTTGGCTACCGAACTACAGAAGGTAACCAAGTGGACCTCCTTCTTGGGAAAGTTTGAATTAACTATCACCAATCCAAATGTCCAAGAAAAATCCAAAAGTGCCACTCCTTTAACATTCCTTATACCGAACCCATAGCCTCCATGCACCTCATCATAACCCTTCGAAGAAGCTCCTATGTGCCTATTGAAATCTCTTCCTATGAAAAGCTTCTAATTACTGGGGACACACCTCACCATCTCGTCCAAATCCCCCCAAAATCTTTTTTTTTTCATCATCCAAGCTTACATGTGATGCGTACGCACTAATAATATTCCAAGAAGACCCTCCAATAGTTAGCTTAATCAACATCATCCTATTGTGACCCTCTTAATCTCAAGCACTTGCTTCCTAAGATCATCATCTACTAGGATACCTACACCATTCATGTTCCTCATACTTCCTTAGTACCACAACTTATAATCATCTATTACCCTCGCCTCAGTACCTACCCATTTGGTTTCTTGAAGATAAGCTATATTAATTCGCCTTTTCCTAAGAATTTTCACTAGTTCTAATGACTTCTCCAACAAAGACCCTATGTTCCACGATCCTACCCTCAAGCTATAGTCACCCTTAGCCCCTTTACCCTTCCTGCCCCCTCCCCCCGCCCCTACCCTCACCCTAGTCCACGACCCCGACCCAAGCCCCGCCCAAAGACATAACTCTAAGCCAACACTATCTACCACATCCACCAGAGAGCACCAACCAATAAAGCTAAAAGCACAAAGCCTAAACAATAATGCAAACAAAAAAAGTACCATCAAGCCAACACTCCTGAATTACTACACAACAAAGCTGATTAAAACACAAGTAAAATTAACACGTAATACACTACTATGAAATGCAGAAATAAAGAAGTAAATTATCACCCACAAACAAGATAGTCAGCCAAGACGCGAAGAAAAAATGAATCGAAATAAGAACAGTAAACAAGACAGCCAGTAGCAATCACTAAAATCAAGAAAGCTATACACATGACTAGAAGAGATGGAGCGAGTGCACCTGATCGAATTTGTGTCGATTTAGAATGTCATTTGTGAATTTTTTTATACATCAATTACTTTCTTCATTCGACTTAAAAAAATTTATACACTAATTACTTTCTTCATTCGATTTTATTTCTCATTATTTTTTTAATTTAACTTTTATTTTTATTTATTATTTTTAATAGATCAAAAAAATAAAAAACATTATATTTTATTATTAATATTAATTACTTATTCTTCAAATTATTTTTCAATATCTACTACTAAATATTAATTAATAAAAAGGAAAAAGGCTCAAATATGTCACTGAACTATCAGAAATAACTCATTTATGCCATCCGTTAAAAGTTGGGCTCATTCATGCCATCGCCGTTACAAAACCGGCCCATCCATGCCATTACTTTTTAACAGATGGTTTTTAAAAACAGTCTTGCCACGTGGCAGCTTATTAGAGGGCCATGTCATTTTTTATTTTTAATTTTAATTTTTTTTTAAATTTTTTAAAAAAAATAAAAAAAATTGATCCATTAAAAAGAATCCACGCAACTTTTTGATCCATTGAAAATTAGTTTGATCTATGCTTTTAAAATTTGATTAATTTTTCATGAATATATTCTTAAAACATTCTCGTTCGATTCTTTTTTGTCATTTTTGACATATTAAGATTGTTTTCATATTTTACCTTTAATATTAATTATTTTTTCTTCAAATTAATTTCAAATACAATAGTAAACATCATTTAATAAATATGTTATAATAAAATAGCTATTTTAATTGACGGGCGAGTAACTAAAAGGGAACGGAGAGAGTATACACTCCACGCTTTTTATCACTTTATTTATTTATTTATTTTTAAAGATTCACATTAACAAAATCTTTTGTCATTTTTCAGTTGAAACTGAAGGGATATATAAACATCAAATATTATTATTATTATTATATTAATAGTTAGCTTCTCATTTTGCCAACTCTATGTATACTATATATGTCGGCATGTTGTCGCCTTCCTGGTTTTGCAATGATAAATGCTGATGCATAAAGTGTAACGTACAAATGTTGAATGCTGATTAGGGGCAGCTCAACCCTTTAGGAGAAAAGGCGGCCGCCTAAGACCCCAAAATTTAAGGGGCCTATTTTTGTTTAGTAATAATAAATTATAAATTTTAAGAAATATATTAAATACTATTTATAGAAAAAAGAAAAATTTTATATAAAAAAATAAAACGCAAGGCCTCCGTTTGATTTTTGCCTTTGTCCATAAATTTGCTTGAACCACCCTTGATACTGATGATGTCATTCTATGCTTATTTAAAAAATAAAAAAATAAAAAGTTACTTACATTCGGCTGACAAAATATTTCACGTATGGTAAGACATACTATATGCTTAATTAGAATAGCGTTTGGTTATAAATTTTAGTAGTAGATTTTTAAAAGAAAAATTCTTTAAATATTTGTTTGATCATGAAAAATTAATCAAATTTTAAAAGTATAGATCAAATTAATTTTTAATGGATCGAAAAATTGGGTGGATTCTTTTTAATGGATCAAAAAAAATTAAAAAGGAAATTATTTTTTTTTAAAAAAATAACGTGGCCCTCTAATAAGATGTCACGTGGCAAGACTCTTTTTAAAAATCGGTTGTTAAAAAGTAATGGCATGAATGAGCTAGTTTTGTAACGACGATGACATAAATGAGTTCAACTTTTAACGAATGACATAAATAAGTCATTTCTGATAGTTCAATGGTATAATTGAGTCTTTTCCCTAATGAAAATAATATCATAAAGTTATTATGTCAACTAATTATTTTTTTGTAATGGTTTTGCAAGCAGTAACAAAAAAGTACTACTAAATTCTAACGGAGGAAGTAGTTAACATAGGTAAAAATGTTTGACTTCAACGTGTTAATACTATAGTCAGCAATGTCGTCACAGGGACTGAAGTAGCCACCTAGCCGGGTTCAACGGCTGCGTTAGATCATTGATGACGAGCATAATGTGCATTTTTTGTCTTGCTTGTTTTAACGAGCAAAATACACGTGTTCGTGCAAGGCACAGGAATTTTGACAAAATTAATATGCAAAAGAGATCCAATTTTAGAAAAGATTATTTTCTAATTGTTTTAATTATTTATTATAGGAGTAAAAGAAAGAGAAATATAGTATAATGAATCGATGTTAATATAATATATGCATTCCGTGGAACAAAATTGAGTTTGCTAGATTAGTCCAATTAATACAAAAGTGATTATATAAGTGAATAAAAATCTAGCTAGATTGTTGCAATTACAGTTGGCGGCACGTCTTTCATTTGGACATTCCTGGAAAAGTACATGATGCACGTCTCATTTGAAAGTTTCAAATATATAAGTTGAAAAGACATACATCGATTCCGAAATATTTATTGCACCATAAAATTATTGAAATACCCTTGGAATTCATTTAATAAGGAACAAAAAGATATTTATAAAAAATTACTACCATGTATAATTCAATTACAAAGATCTAAATAAAAATATTATTAAAATAATATATGAGGACAAAACTAATAAATATAAGAAAAAATAATATGCATGTGTAATCATTTTATTGCACCATAAAAATAGGATAAAACTAATAAAAATAAGAAAAAAAAATATATGCATGTGTAACCACTTTATTTATTACTATATATAAGTGAAGATTGGGGTGACTAAAATTACCGAAATGCCCTTAGTAGTCAACCCAACCTTCACTTATTTCATCATAAAATTACCGAAATACCCTTGATAGTAATTTAATAAGGAACAAAAAGACATTATTACTATATATATTGAAGATTGGAGTGAATAAAATTATCGAAATACCCTTGGTAATTACCCCAACTTTCACTTATTGTACTATAAAATTATCAAAATACCCTTAGTAGTCATTTAATAAGGAACAAAAAGATATTTATAAAAAAATACTACCATGTATAATTCAATTACAACGATCTAAATAAAAATATTATTAAAATGATACATAAATTATCAAAATATCTCTGGTAGTCTCCCCAACCTTCACTTGTTGTACAATAAAATTACCGAAATACCCTTGGTAGTCATTTAATAAGAAACAAAAAGATATTTATAAAAAAAATACTATCATGTATAATTCAATTACAAAGGTCTAAATAAAAATATTATTAAAATAATATATAAATTACCGAAATACCCTTGGTACTCACCCCAACCTTCACTTATTGCATCATAAAATTACCGAAATACCCTTGGTAGTCATTCAATAACGAATAAAAAGATATTTATAAAAAAATATTACCATGTATAATTCAATTATAAAGGTCTAAATAAAAATATTATTAAAATAATACATGAGGACAAAACTAATAAATATAAGGAAAAAGCAATATGCATGTCTAACTATTTTATTGCACCATAAAAATGAAGACAAAACTAATAAATATGAGAAAAAATCATATGCATGTGTAACCATTTTATTTACTACTATATATAAGTGAAGAATGGGGAGACTAAAATTACCGAAATACCCTTGATAGTCACCTCAACCTTCACTTATATATAGTAGTATAGTAATAATATATATATATATATATATATATATATAATAAAATAGAAATAATAGCAGTAATAGTAATAGAAGTATAATAATAATAATGAAAAAATAGTACCCACACAAGAAGACAAATTAGTAGTACCCAAACCTTTATTTATATATATTAGAAAAAATAATAATGTGCATTTTAGTTCCTCTAAAATAAAATATCTTCGTTACAAATCTTTAATTTCAGTTATTTTATGTTAAAATATTTAGGATAATAAAATTAAAAGATATATTAATATAATTTTATATATTCCTAATTTGAATTCAAAGAATACAAAAATCTTATTTACGTTATGAAATTTCACTCTGGTAAAAATTAGATAAATAAATTGAACTACGGAAAATATATGTTTAATCCAAAATTGTTACCCAAGAAAATATTGTATTTATATACATTAAATAGTCAAGTTCTCCGTAATGTTAGGTACTATAACAAGTAGGGGCAGCTTTTGGGCAAAGCCTCTAAGTAAATGAGGCCCTCATTTTTTAGGGTATCATTTTACAACAATAGGTTACATTTTTTCTTTAAAACAATATATAAAATATTTTAAGTATTTTATATCATTAAAAAAAAGTTTTCTAATTAAATACAAGGTAAAATTACGTATAATAAATTCTTGTGATTTAGTTCTTCAATGAATTTTACATATAATGAAAGTTTTAGTGTACTGGATTGCTCCTTTTTCGTAGTTAACTAATTGAATAAAAGAAAGGATCTTAAATTAGTAAGTAATCTACAAAATAAGTATTCAATATATTTTTATTATATTGGAAGAAAAGAATGCCCTAATTGATTTTTTTTTTTATAAATACTCAATCTACTTTTAACCTTGACTAAATCTTTAAATACTAGAGCTACTATCAAGTTCTTACTTCTAAGATCAGATTCATTTCAACTTTTTAGTATTGTTTTCATCTAAAAACTTGCATGCTTTGTTATTTTATTTTATATTATCTTATTTAATTCTATTAGAAAATAAAATATGTCAGCTAGAAAATATGAATTTGATTGTCCAAATAAAAAGAAAATGAGAAGAATTGGATCTTTAATACTATCTCAAAATTAGAGTTCTTGAGTAAATTAGAGAGACATCCAACATAAATCCTTTTAAAGAAAATTGGGGGAGGGAAGAGGAATTACAAGGTGAGGAATCGAACCCTAACCTTCTAAGGTGAACTTTTAGGTAGCCAATGAACTAATCTGCTAAGATCCCCTCCAACATAGATCCTGAAAAAGTAGAATTGAAATGAGATTTTTTTTTTCGTTTTCTTTTTTTATTTGATGGAATAATTAAAACCCCTCATTGATCTATGGCTTTAGGCCCCCGACAATATTGAGTCGGCCCTGATAATAAGATCTGACCACCCTTATACACTACTACTAGTTTAGTTAAGACGAATGATAGATACATTGTGAGGTGGTGGACCAATGTTTCTGTAATGACATTTCAGTATAACAGCAACAACACATGTAAAATAGTTTCATAAATAAGATTCGAAAAAATATGATATATGTAAATCTTACTCTACATTTACAAGGTAGAAACCTCAAATGAAAAGATAATCAAAGTATGATTGCAAGAAAAATATGACGAAAAGTAATAATAATAGAACACTTTAGAGGATATAAAACTACGCAATCACTATATGGTACTATTAATAGGGTACGAGGATACTAAGCTAGTCCCTAAACCCTGTCTCTTAGTAGATATTTAAATATAGAGTGCTGCTAAATGACTCGAAGGCTTGTGACTCGAATGACTCAAATTTTGTAAAATGACTTCTTTGCCCTTTGGCTCTAAAACCAGTCATCCTCCCCTCCCAAATGCAAAACCACCTCCTTTAAGCTCCAAAACCATTTATTTTTCCCTTCAAAAATAAAACTAATTCGACTTTTTTTTATTATTATTATTCTTTCATATTTTTTATTATTTTCTATTTCTTAGTTTTTAGTATTCTTTCATATTTAATTCTTATATTTTTACTTTTTCATTCCACTTTTTCCTTACTTATTCTAAGCTCTCTCATCTAATTTGAAATCTTTTAATCACTATTTTTAACTTGTATTATATATTTTTTTCTTCCAATACTTCTATCTCTTAGTTGTTTTACTATACAAATTTTTTTAATTTTTAATTTTTTTTAATTTTAAATCCTCCATATATCTCATCTACAAAATTCCTTCTATATTTTTTTTTTAAAAAATGAATTCAATATAACAAAAATATTTAACTAAGAGAAACCATGACTGAGATTTTTGGAATTGAAAATAGTGATAGTTCGGTCGCTAAAATAGCGATATTTCAGTCGCTAAATTTATAATCAACATAAATCCAAATATGATTACTTATAAAGTTAAATTTATTTTTACTTTTTTTACCAACAAAATAAAATCACCTTTAAATAACAATTCAATAGATATTTATCAACGTGATTTTCAACTGTCAATTAATTAAGTTTGACTTAAAAAATTTAGTGTAATTTTTATTTTAACTCTAAATAACTCGCATGTTGAGTTTATATAGGTTTGACTGAAAATTCAACTGTATGAAAAGATTAAGTAAATAAATAGAAATTATTGAGATCGTCACATAATGTTATTCTAACAAACTGATCAAAAAAATTATAATCGTTGAATCACAACTTCGAGACTAGAAAACCACAATATACAAATTTATTTTAGTTAAATTATATTTAATATTTTGGAAGTATTTTTATTTTGTTTCACTAAAATTATAAAGTATTTTCATAATTATTTTACCTAAGAAAATTAATTGGCTTGTAAAAATTGAAGCTGAAAGTATTTTATCTAATTATTATTATTATTATTATTATTATTATTATTATTATTATTATTAT